>NC_034413.1:65491612-65592017 GCF_002078875.1 Numida meleagris | reverse complement strand
AAGGAAAGGAAAGGAAAGGAAAGGAAAGGAAAGGAAAGGAAAGGAAAGGAAAGGAAGGGAGGAAGGGAGGGAGGGAGGGAGGAAGGGAGGAAGGGAGGAAGGGAGGGGGAGGAAAGGGAAGGGAAGGGAAGGGGAAGGGGAAGGGGAACAGGAACGGGAACGGGAAGGAAAACCTACAGCAAACATTAATGTGTCTGAGAGTTCATTTTTACCTCACAGACCTCTCAAGCTCTTCTCCACATACCCCTTAGCTTTCACATGGGTGACTGTTCCTTGCCTACCACATAAAGATAAGCATTTTAACAACAGATAAAGAGTTACTTATACTGAAAGAGCAAGAAGCTTAAGACAAATATTTAATATTAAATAAGTGCTTTCTCACTGAGCCATTTGTGCTCCCGAGTGTAATCGTTTTGTGGATACCTATTGTTGATTTATTCATTTATATTACTTGAAGAAGCCTGCTAGAGCCTGTAGGCACACATTCAAAAATAATTTAAAAGGACATGAATTCATCAGTGAGTCAATGACAACTAATGGTAATTCACTAGTTGAACCAGTGCCAACTGAAAATAACATAAAACTACCTACAACTCAGATTTCTCCTAGTTTAGAGCTATAAGCTCTCAGCATTACCTTGAGAGCCCACAGAATTCGCATCTCCCACCTGTGTGGTAGGTGACAGCTTTCACCTACCCACTGGCTACCTGTGGTACCATGGCTTCCAGAATACAAAGCCCCCACTGACAGCAGTTGATGCAAAGATACACTTAAGTGGCTGGGAGTTATCATTAACTGTGAAAAGTAAGAGACAAAATATTGCACTTGCTATAGTCATCCCAAAATAATATTTACAATGCTCATGTCAATAGGATTAATTTATCCAGGGGGGTGGATGGATTTGCAGTAATAATACAATATTAAAATTAAGCAGATTTATCCTTTACTGTTGCTTGAAATATTTTGGAATAATCTACTTTAACTTCAAAATCATGCCGTAACATTCCTAATTCAATGTCATGGATTCTGGGGAATTAGGATAAGAAGAGGAACGTGAGGGATGGCTCACATTCTCTCCTTAAATAGCATCTCCATTGCATCTTCAAAGGCAACACTACGCAGACCACTGGTCTGATTCAGTAGGACTTCTCTTATATTTGTCAAAAAAAAAACAAAAACCGGAAATAACATCAGATACAATCCTAAGCAAAAAAAAAAGATATATACTTCTTTCAAAAATTCCAAACTGATGAGATATTTTTTGCACTACTTTGCCCCACTCTCCCATCTTCCAAGAAATGCTTTCATAATAGAGATGGTATATCCAGAGTCATCCATTTTCTTGATCTCTAGAGTCTGCACTGCTGGCAGTAACTATCTCATGACAGGAGTTGTTGCTGCTTTTTATAAAATGCTGGACCAAGCAAGAGAAAACAGTGGAAGAGTCTTCATGTGCCTCTTAGCTGTAGCTGGTAACTGAAATACTGCCTAAGGTGCAGGGATTTCACTGGCTTGTCCTGAAGGAAGTTTCTACCAAAGGTAAGGTTTAATTTTGCAAAAGCAGCAGCTTCATTTATTCCTCTGTGATCACCTCTGGAAAGTGGTTTCCTTCTCCCTCCCCATTCTCAGCACAAGCCTGCCTTCAGCAGTCTGAAAACCAAAACAGGAGTTTTCAGCAGTCTCTCTACAACCTTCTAAATTACATTACTAGGCAAATTTACTGTACTAAAAGATGATTTAAACAATACTTAATACAAAAATAGTTTAAGCAGATATAAAGAAATGGGAAAACAAGGTACAGGTATCTTCTGCATTTTCCTTTGCTGAGCAGGTTACTATGTTGGTTGGTGGCATGCTGATACATTGATACATGACATTTGCAACACACATTGAGGAAGTTTCTAAGCAAAAAGCAGCCATAGCAAAGTACTGTTTCATATGCTGGGCAAAGCAATTGAAGAGATTAAGCAAAGCTGGTGGTTAGCCAGTCTGCTTTACAGAAAGTGGAGAAATGCATTCAAATCCACAGGTACTTCCTTGACATGGAAAAGCAGAGCATGGTTCTGATATTGTGTCCTTGGCTGGATTACCTGCAGTGTATTGGAAGCCAGTACATCAAAGGAGGAACAGCTATGAGCTTTTAATGCTCAAACTAAAGTTGTACAAAGTTTTATCTATCAATATAGAGTATAGCAGTGTCAATACTTCAGCTCCTTGAAATATAAGCAAGAGAAATTTGACCACATCATTAAATCTTCGCGACAACGGATGAGGAATTTCATACCTAGAATAAAATTGCTCTTAAAAGTCACTAAAGGAGGAGTCCTTTGGTGGTTGTTTCCAAACTGCTCTGAAGAAGCAATGAGTTTCTTTAGCATACGTCAACTGCTTTCTGCAGGAGGCTGCGTGCCCCATGACTCCCTCAGATCTACTCCTGTTCTTCAATGAGTACTGAAGAGTCAGTGCCACTTGTGGGGTGTTTGGCAAGATCAAAAACCACTTTGTATGTTTGGAGGTATTGATTTAATTGGGAAAAAAAAAGTTCCCTTTGTGCCTGATGGTTCAAGTATCCCTCACCGGTTGCCAGCAGTTGCTGGAAGCTGAGCTCTCAACCTGGTTTTATGCCTTCAAACATTCTCAATCAGCAGACAATCTTTAGAACAGTCTCTCCATTCTGTGTTTCCTGTCGGACCTTTTGAAACCGTGTAATCAGCTGTGTATTGCTGGTAGTTGGACTGGCCTTACTATGTCAAGGCAGGCAGGCAGCAATAGCACAGGAGATGCTACACTATTGCACTTCAGATGAATCAGAAAAGTCACCCGCTTTTTGCTTTTCTTTTCCACTTTACATTATTTATGGACGTACTACAAGAGTGTTTAATACCAAACTTTTTTCTTTTTTAGTTTTGCATCTAGAACTACACAAGCTCAAAGGAAAATTTGCTCAGTGCTTCCCTAACTCATAAAAAAGGCAGTCTGACAGAAACAGATTGAAGTTTTAGTGAAAATCTGAGACCTGTGCAGATTTCATTCTGCCATTCTCAGGGGAAAGCAAGGTGGGAATAAAAGAGAATGAGAAGAGCAATTCACAAACTGTTCAGCCCAACTTAATCCCCAGGCACCAGAAGAGTTTTGTTTGCAGAGTACCAGAAAAGAATTCTTTCCTGGGTCATTAAATGTTAATCTGAATTAATTCATGCTCCTCTTAGCAGGCAGATCAAGTCCATATGATTGCCAGCAAGTACCCATAATTTGATTTATGTTTTCTCATCCATCTAGAAATCTGAAAAGAATCCTTGTAAATGATTAAATATTTGATTTCTAGTAACAAAAGGTATGGGAAAAAAGCGTGGGTATGTAAATGGAAAGCCCTCTGGGTAAGGTCCTGAGGTAGCTGGAAAAGTCTACTGCCTGTGCTGAAACAAAGTAGAACAAAGGTAGCTATGAAGATTCATCCGCACTCACAGCAGCAGTGGCAGGGGTAGAGCATTTGTGCCCCAAGCTCAGTAAATTACTTTGGGATCGCTGCAGAACTGGCTGCAGCACCAGGACACGGGATCTGCACCCCCAGTGACCAGCTCTCTACCTACTGAGGTAGGCAGAAAGAGACCTTAGTATGGGGCATGAACTGATCTCTAGACTTAAAAACATGATTTCTGCAGCCAGGTTACACTGAAAGCTAAATGCTTAACCCCGGCAGTAATCAGACAGTGGTCATTCACTTGTTTGGAGAGGTTAGCAGCACCCATTAATTATAACAGAAGGATGAGAGTTATTTAATGCAGAGTCTTTTTAAAATGAAATCAAGAGGAGAAGACAAAAATGAAGACTAATGAGATGACTTATGAAGACCACTTTCACTGTGATTTATTAGAAAAGAAATAACCTGGAAGCCAGGATTCACAAAATCCCAACCAATCATCCATTTCATGTAAAGTTGCTGTCTTAACCTGCCAAAAGAAATCAAGTGTAAAAATGTAATGAAAGAAATGGCACCTTCCTCTTCTACTTAAAGATAGTGTTTAGCTTTAAAAGCATAATCTAAAAATAAGCACTGCTGTTCACCAGTCTCACTGCATACTGAGATCCATTCTTCTTCATTTAATAGGAAACAGACCTAAAATTCATTTGGTATCCGGTTAACTTATTGTTCAGTGCAAACACACTATTTTAACAGTTATAAAAATATTTATTTGCGATAAAGAAGCAAAATACATCTGGCAATTAACTAACATGCACAATCCATGTCAACTCAAATTGGGCCTATTTCTAGATCACCAACACTGCGTATGTCAAACCATCTCAGTTTGAGGCAAAAAGAATTGTTAAATGAAATCATGAAATAATGTGTAGTTATAGGAACGGGCAATTTCAGCTTCTGTGGCAAAAAGACGAGACAGGTAATGGTCTAATTAAAACATATTTATAAACCTTACACTAAATTACATCTCTTTACGTAAGCAATGAAGTTAAAGCGAGTTTGAACTCAATATCTGCTCTGTGAGCAGCAGTTGCACAAGGTTTTTGGTTGCAGCATACCTGGAAAGTAAAGCATGACCATCCTCTGAAGTGACAAATGCCAGACACATTTACTGATCTGAACGTCAATAATTCTGAGAACTTCTCTTCCTTGAACCGTATTCAGCAGCATCTGAAGACTTCTCTGCAATGAGTAATAGCTACTACAGCTTCAACACAGCTATAATATGCAGAAACATTCCTTCCTCCTTTGAAAATGTTTCAATGCATCCATTTCCTCCAGAGCTTAAGTTGAACTGCCAAGCATTTAAGCACCTAGCACTCAAGAAGCTTGCCTAGTGTGCTGGTGTAGTTATATGCATACAGAAGTGTAAGTAATAGAAAAGATACGCTGTTAGAAATTTATAGATGAAAGGGGGAAAAATCCACTTTTTGACAGTGATGTTATTACTGTGCCAAAAGTAGTAGCTCAGACCTGAGCACTGAACCTCGGAGAGCTGCCTGCCCTGTTGCATCCACTTTGCAAATAGTTCTGCAGAACTAGCAGGCACATCTTGTTCCCTAAGAACAGGGATGATTCTGCACCCATAGCTCGGCCCAGGCAGCAAGGAAAGGAGAGAGTAAACACCACTTTACATCAGGTAACGTCATCACTGCTCCTCCTAATTGAGGATGTCCTAATGTCATGTTATGGGGATGCAAACAGAAGGTAGAGCTAAAAACAGACAGTGTAACTTGCTCTGGGAAATTCTCCACCAAAAAACGAAATCCATACTAGGCTGTGTGCTGCCTCCGAGGCATAAGGAAAAATATCACCTTGTGCTTTTCAGACTGTTCTGGAAATGGTGGCGGGTCCTACAAACGAGTCTGACTTCTCAGCTCTTTGACAGAGTGCAAATTCAGCTGCTGTCTTTCGCGGTGGAAGAAAGAGAAGGAGATAATGCCACAGCAGGAAATCCTTGAAATACTTCTTCTCCTTCTGATACTTTTGCTCCTATATATCTCATGGTTGTACAGATTATTCTTCTGCAAAGCTGTAGCTCACAACGACAAGTTACTTGGCCAAAAAAAAATGTGAATTATACCGCAGAGTTCGTATAACTGTAGTGATCAATAAGAGCTAATAATTAATCAAGCACTATCATCCCAAAAGTAGGTTCTCACTTAGTAAAAAGGTTAACTGGAAAATATAGAGCGTACTGTGGCCCCAAAATTCCTTATAGTTAATCAGTTTGTTACATTTCAGGCTGCACCCTGACAGCCCACAAATCAAGTGAAGGCCAAGGAGGCTGGAAATCACTCTCCCCTAATTGCAGGCTCTAGCAGTGGCAAAAGACTGAGATGTTGCATCCCGATAAAACAAAAACAGGATGTACTTTCTCAGCTTGGATCTTATCTTAAGACCACATCCAAAAATAGCAATAATGTCTTTCTATTCACATTTTCCTAAAGAGGTTTTCAATTCATCCCTTTTCTTACATGTAAAGTGACATTGGGGCAATAAAATTGCTTCTTCAAAGTCTCTCTCTTGCAAAGTGAGCTTCTTAGTTCAGGTACTAAATATTTGCCTATGGGAAAGAATTGTTTTCCCCCACTAACAGACCTATTATATACTATCAACTTCATCCAATAAAGCCATATCAGATAAAACAGTATTTGATGCTTTGGCTGCAACCAGATTTTGGTGTCATAGCTAGAAATAAACTGGAAGAAAGTTTTGCACTGGATTAGACACCATACAAATAATGACTGTACTGAATTAAAAGATTGAGTTTAAATACTGTTTGAAGTACAAATTGCTGAGATGTGTTCAAGTGCTCTAGCTGGATGAATCAGTGTATGCCCAGAACTCCCACTAAATGTATTTATCCAAAGAGCTGCGTGGATAAAAGTGACAGAAGAATATGCTGCTAAAACTGATCGCAGCAGTTGTTTCCTAACACTGATCACGCCTCCTCACTGCATCCTTAAGACATATCTTGGACCAATAATTTCCTCTTGAATGCTTGCCTTCAAGTCATGTCCTACTTCAGAACAGACTGCGTGTTATTTCTAATTATTCATTCTACCTTCCAGCTAATGGAAATGGAAGTGTGGCTGGGACAGGAGTATGTAATGATGCAAATAAGGGCTTCTGGATCTTGTCCAGCTTCTGCTGCCATACTGGGGTATGAGGAGAATCTGTATGCTTGTATCAGAGCGCACTGTAACCCTAGTGCAATTAATGAAGTTGGGTTTTGTTCCTTCAAGGGCAAGCATAAAGTACTAGGGAGTGCGGGGTTGCCCACTGATTGAAGCAGAAAGCCTTCAAGGTGCAAGGAGGGGGGACCATTAATATTTGCAGCGCACGTGCACAGAGGCAGAGAATTAACCTTCCCCTGCAGCCTTACCTTTGGCATCACCTGAGCTTTAAACAGCTCATTTGTCATTCATCTAAGCGCTCTTTCATCACTATCTTCTAGCAAAGGCTTTTATAATTATTACCAATTACTGTCTATAATATATGCAGCTTTCTGCACTGCAGTTATATTTCACCACTGAACTCTAAAACAAATGTCTTTATTAAAAACACACTCCGCCAACTGCATGACACAGTTACTCTGAGATAGCTGTCAAAGAAAAACCTGACATAAATATTTACCTTATTAGTAACAATAAAAAGATTGTAGTTGGGTAGGCACAGTAAAAGCTATCTAGAATTCTGTCAGTGTCCATCTGCTTCTAAGGAATTCAGCCTTCCAAAAATTTTAGAGCAATGTGAGAAAATATATGGAGCTTAACTTAATACAGAATAACTCCCATTTTCTGCATAATCCTGCAATAGCTCTTCGGGATTTGTAGCAAGCAGAGAGAAGCCTTTAAGAAGCACCACTTGTCAAAGGTATGTTTATTTGCCATTGGACATCAGAAAACGCTGGGTCTGCAATGAACCTGTTTACTCAAGCTGGGCTGTGTGTTATAATTATGATCATCAGCCCAAAGGACTGCTAAATTAGCACAGCCAATAAAATCAATGAGATCAGGGGTACAAAGAGACTCAGGAAGGAACGGATCTGCAAAGAAAACTACTTAGTATGACACGGCTTCCCTGGGCCCCCAAGCTTTGTTGACGCAGCAGCTGTAGGGACACTGCTGATGGAGTGCCTGGGGCACGCCTTCCACGCAAAACAACAAACAACATTAAATGGAAAAGCCCTTCTCTTAGAAAAAGCCATGGGTTTCCTACTCTGTTCTGTTTTGTTTTCGTCACCTTGAATATCCGAGGAATCAAGGTAGGCTATCAGAGAAAGTAGACTTGTAAAGTAGTGAGCCAGAAAAGTCACTCTAGCCAGTGTTTATACACTTAAACTGGGCAACTGCCATCCGTGAGTTTGTGTTAGGGAAAGGCTCTTCACCAGAGAGCAGTGGGCACGGAACAGGCTCCCCACGGCACTGGGCACAGCCCTGAGAGGCCAGAGTTCAAGGAGTGTTTGGACAATGCTCTCAGACAGAAAGGCTTGTGGACAGCCCAGACCACTGATGCTGCTGCAGTGCTTTTGGGGGATTCACAGGTACTAAGCAGAGCATGTCCAACCAGACAGAAAGTAATTTTTGTCAAATTTCCAGGGCAACTTGGGTAAGAATAGGGGTGCAGGGATGGAAATAAATGAATGCTTTGATTCCTCACTGCTTACCATCTTCCTGCTTTTAACTTTACTCCTGCAGGCTTTTGTAAGCTTGTACATTTTTGTCTTAGGGAATTAATAATTTTCCTTGTGATTGAAAAAAAAAAACAAAAAAACCCTAAGACTAAACAGAAAATTCCTTGTCCACAGAGAGCAAAGGAGAGAAAAATGCTTTGCTCTTCCTTTCTGTGAGCTTCTCATGACAGCCACCCGGTAGCATTAAGGAGAAAGTGAAGCATGTTTCCAAGAAAAGGACACCAGGGTTTCTCACCTCAATATAACTCATTAACTCTGATTTCCAGCTCTCCAGGAAGTGCAAGACCAGGCCGTAGTTAAAGAAACTTCTCTGCCAAAGGTCAATGAAAATTTAGTTCTAAGAAAATAGCGCAGAAACCCCATGACTCACCAGCTTTAACACTCTCACCTTTGTATGACAGACAGAAGCATTTGGGGTTGCAGGGACAGGGTTTAGATGTTTCTTCTCACAGCACAGCAACTACACTCAGTTCTGCTATTAAAATATCTACAGTAAATATACCAGAGCTGTAATGAGGGTTGGAATTATTAAGCTTTGCCCATCTAGTAGAATCAGTGGCTCATATGCACCTCCTCATACACAGTTGCTTGATTAAAACACACTACTAAATACTGGATCCAAGAAAAATGGCCTGGTGTAACAGACTGAAATCAGCCTCTCTCTTTTAAATTTTGTAATTTATCTGTAATTAAATTAATTGCTGCATTTGGGTATCCTTTGGGAAATCAAGCACAATTAACTGCATTGATCAAAGTCAGCATCAAAGACGATGAGATTCAGAGGACTATGTCAATACATAAGTTCCCCATAGAACTGTGTTAAAATCATCATCATCTTTCTGGTAGCCTTCCACTCCATCAGGAAGTGGCTGGAGGCTGCTCTGTAGCTGATGCTGACCTTCAGCTGTGACTTAGTTTATCTGGATTAGCATAGTTATTTGCTAGAACCTTAACAGAACAAAGAGCCGATCAATAGGAGGTCAAAACAGAAGTGTCACAGATTGTTTTGGCCGTTCCAAAAAGGTGGCATCTGTCACCAAGAGTTACTGCAGGAGCTGGCACAGCGCTCCTGTGGCAATGCTGAGGGCATTTCTTTGGGCAGCATCTGCAGACAGCATCCACAAGCCCTTTCTCAGGTGTATTTCATGCCCAGCAGTGGGTGCATGAACAGGCAGGTCAGATTGATCAACAGAATGAAAAATGTCAGGAAAAAGGAGAGAGAAGAAAGAAAATAGCAAGGAACAGAGGTTATAATACTGGAGAGTTTTGTGAAGCAGTTTAACCCTTAGGTACTTTGTGCTCATTCACACCCGTGGCTTATAAGGGAAGCCCGAGACAGACAGGATAAGCACAAGGCATCAGCTATATAGTGTCTTGCATCTCAAGTAGTTTATTCATTTACTAACATTCATTTACAAAATATGCTCCCTCGCACTAAGCCTCATCGGCAAATGAAGTGCTCTCATCACAGACAGAAAGTATATGGTACACCTTCCAAATAAAACTGCCACGAATAATAGAAGTGACTATCCTGATTCGCTAAGGAGCTTTTTTTCCCAAGCCACGGGGATCAATCATCATTCTTACTTTCACTCCATAATGCCTTTTTATGAGCAAAAATGGTCTTCTTTGTGCACAGCTCCTGCAGGGCTGGGGTAAGAGTCACCACATGAGCTCCAGGCATCAGAGGGGACGCGACCCACAGAGCTCAGACCAGTGAGCTGTAGGGATCTACGTGCCACCTAGAGGCACGCTCCCACAGAAAGCCATCAGGTGAAAGAGCACTCGAACTCACCCTCAAAAGGACATCCACGATATTCAGAAAACATTCCATTTTATATTAGAAATGCTGTTGATCACATCTGTTTATTGCAGAACCATTATGCAGAGATGGCTTCAGGATGAGCAGATTGCCCTGGGGAAGGTCGATCCCAGACTGAGTTCTTTGCAATCTGTAGGAGGGTGTAGGTGGAGAGAAGTATCCAGCATTTGTTTAGGGAAGAAGGGAAGCTGGAATGTGAGTCTATGTTCTACTCCGCCTTCTCACTCTGGTTATTTGGCAGTTAATGGAAGCCTTAGCTATCCATCCTGCACGTGGGATGAGATTTGCCCTTTTATTAAAATATTTTGTAAATGAAAGATAAGTCTATGAGTTTCTTCTCTCAGAAAATGTTTCATAAAGCCTTTGGCTTTCATTTTTTCATGGAGCAGGTTTGGAAGAATATGCTAATCAAAGACCCTAAAACTACAGCTTCTATATTTGGCAGCTCGGTATTCTCTCGTAGCCTTAATTTATGCATACTATTAGAAGGTCAAAGCTGGTCACAGGTCTCCTGTGACTGTCATCTGCGAAATAATGCTGTTGGAAGTGTAGTTTGGGTTCTACCTCATCCCGCCTGCAAATAAAAGCACGCATATTCTGCACATCTTTCCCCCTGAACACTGACACCTCGAGCGACATAAAATCCAGCCAGCAATGTGACAGCTGCCAAGGTCAATAAGAGTTATACTGAACTGCTGAGTAAGTGCTGGTCACACAAATCAAAGCTGTATAAGGGCAGCTTAGCATACACAGATCTGCAACTTATTCCGACTGCTTTTTGGACTGAGACATTTTTTATCATTTTTCTCCTTTAGGAAATGCTCTATAATGAAATGTGGTGAGGTCAAAGGTATTGCATGAAATCTTAGTATTACGCCCTTTGCATACAATTACTGATTAAAAAAAACACACTGAAGACACATTTAACATTTTTGAGGAACTTAACGCTTGAAGGCAATTGTAGAAGGGCAACGATATGAAGAAGAAAGTAAAAACAACTTCAAGAAATTTCAGAGACACATTGGGCAATGCTGCCTAATTGTGACCCAGATTCAGCTGTTTCGATGAATTCCTAAATTAGGAATTTAGGTTGGGCATTTTCAGGACTACTCTACGCCTTCTGCCTTTGTTGTACCTATCAAAGAGGTTTTGGTATTCATCAGCAGCTTCGTGTTAACTAACAATTAACAGAATTCGGAAGTAACAATTTCCTAAGTAGTTCCCAACAGACCGGTAAGGATAACAAGGTACTGCTGGCCGACCCAAGCGTTAGACTGGAACTTTTATCGGAGCTCTATATTTAAATTAATAAGCATAGAAACTGTGTAAGCTGTATTCTCATTGTGCACTGCTGAAATATGAAGACTTAGAATAATCGCATCGAAAAATCATTTTGAACTTTGTGCTGTGAGTAAGGCCTTGTGTGCCAAACTCTATCCTTAGCAGGTATTTGCAGCCAAATTGAGCAGCCCTGGAAATAGACATTGTTAACAGAAGCGCTGATGCAACTGTAACTGGATTGCAGCGACCAGGAGCACTCCAGTAATTACAGGGAAATAAGTGTTAAAAGGGGAACAAGGACAGAAAGCTCTCCATCATCTGTCAGGCACTTGCTTGCTGCTGGATTTTCTCTGAGAAGGAGAGCTCCTAGCAGCAGGGCTCTGCGAGGGCTCCTGCCTCCCCTTATTCTATTTTAAGTTTGCTAATTGATCCTCTGAGGGAAGGCTCGGTCCTTTCAACGCAGCCTGTTAATGGGGAGCCTGCACCACAGCGGCTGGAGGCATGTGGGCGCGGGGCCTCGCAGCCTTTCATGCCAACCTTCCCGGCACTGACTCACCAGGCAGAGAGGCAGCTCCTGCTAACAGTGCGGGGGCTGGCACTGAGGCACACCGCTCACAGCTTGCTTTGCCTGAAATGAGCCCGGCTGACCTAAATTCCAGGTGTGGGGATGGTGAAACAAAAAAAATCAGGTTGTGTTGGAGCTCTTGAATCACGTTCATCCACGCTGCAAAACCACGGCCAGCAGTCGCTCCACTTAGCACTAGGATGTTTTGCTCCTGGTAAGTAAAACAAACATCAGGAGAATCGTCTCTTTTTGAGATGCTACCTTGGAACTAGCATAGCAATAGCTCTGTAATTGCTGACTTCAACGTGTAATGCAGAATAGCAAAAGCAAAATGATCAGCTTGATGCAGTCAACTGGCAATGCCAATGGGATCACTGCACTGGAGCCTGGTAGCCTGTCCTTAGCTGACTAATGTGTTAATTCTGTGGAGCCACTACCAGACTAAGTGGTTTGATCAAGTGTTTTGCCATTTGAAAACCAAGGCAGTTTGCCAAGCAAAATGGCCCATGTTTAAGAAGGAAGTACTTCAGTTTATTCATTCCCTGAGTGGAGCATAGTTTAATTTAGGCCCAAGGCACTAGCTACGAAACACTTCCATTCTTCTTACTCAAGGATACTTGAGTTACATACACAAATAACAGTCTGGTGGAAAAGCTTCCTTAAGCTTCTTGACCCCATCCATCCACACCTCTTCCTTACCTGTTCTTTCTGCTGCGAGCCAAGTTGTTTCCAGGGATGCCCAGCTTCCTTTTCACCAAGTGCCAGTTCTAACAGAAAATTCTCTACGCTCTGGAAACATTATTTTCTTCTTTAATTTAAAATACCAATAGATGCCTAATTTTGCACTAATTATATGTAAACTGACGCTAAACCCAATTGTTAGATTATTCTCCTCGCTTAGAACCTGTTATGTTTTCATTCAGCACGGGACTAAATTTCAAATGTTGTTTTAAAAACTCTTCTGCTTCATGCATTTCATAGAATCTGAATTGAAATACTAAGGTATTCAGATTTTCTGCCCTTCATTTCAAATTCCGTATGCAGTCCAGCACTACCATAATACTCACATACAAGCACAGGAGAAGTAAATTGAAAAGACTTCTAAGAGACTACAGTGTATGACTAACTGCAGAAATTTTCATTTTATGACCAACAGAGACCCAATGGTCAAAAAAAATAGCTGCAGTGGGTTGGGTTTTATAGTCTCCAACCGTTTCATAGGTATTCATGTAACTCACATAAAAGACTACTACTATGAAAACAAAGGCCAGGGAACAGGAGTGGTCCTAAGGCACTAGAACAGTTAGAGGGATTGATCACGTTTCTCAATCAATGGGTGGTTACAGTGCCGTTGTTTTGCAATCCTAACCACATCACCAGTTAGAAGTTGCTCCAAATGAGCACAGATGTCCAATAACTCCACCTTTTTCACTCACTAACTGGTTACAGACCAGATCTCAACTGTATTCACATCAGTTTACAGATACTACAGCCACAGACAGATAATGAATATCTTTGGGGTGGAGTGGAGACAACTCAGCAGTTCCATACTTGCAGATACCTTTCTCACCTTCCTAAACCAGGGCTCAAGTTGATGCAGATCAAACCCATCTCACCATCTCCAATTCTATTGGAAACCTACTCAACAAAACCAAGTGCTGTTTGGCTGGAGCGAGCAATCACCCTGCATTTCTAGATGCGCTACAAGCATTTTGCCATCAAAGCTATGGACTCATTAGAGCTATTGAATCACAACTCTCAAATCCAGCATCAAAAGATTAATTCACTGCAGAGCTGGTCTCATTGGTCAAAACACTCAGCAGACCTAAATTGGTGTAATTGCACTGAATGCAAGGGCAAACCTACAATTCATAGAAGAAATTATCATATTAAGAGAATCATTTTTTCTAGATGCTTCAAATGAGAGCCATTTTCTTCCCTAATCTTCAGCATGGCTTTGTTGGAGAAGAGATTTTATCCCTGGATTTCCTTCATCAGACAGATCTGGGCAGCAGGGGCAGCCTAGGGTTTAACTACTGCAGAACAAAATTTAAGCAGCAGCTTCTAACACACAAAGTAGTAAATGTGCATCTTTAGGGTGGATCTTTTTTAAAACTTTCTCCCTGATTTTTTGTAGCTGTATCGATTTTTACTGAAGGTTCAGTGATTTGCTTACTGTAGAGCTAAAAGAGTTTGTTCTTGACTCTTTTCAACTAGTTCTGTGGGATTTTATTGATAAACTACCTTGCAAAGGGAGTATACACCCTCTCACTCTTGCAGCATGAGGCAGACAAGAGATATTGGCCAGGGGGCTGGGGGCTGCCTGAGGCTATATGAGCATTTGTGTTTTTAGGTTTTGGCTGGTATATTCAGGGACACATAATAAAATAGGGCTTTTATTTTAAAAATCAATACAAAGACTGATCTTAAGTCAGAAAACGGTTTTGTTTTACCATCATTGGTTTTTTTATTGTATCTCACATGTTGTTTTTCCTCATATTTATCCTGCTAGACAATAAGTCTAGACTCCTTTTGAGATTCAGCCATCCACAGTACCTTATTTTTCTGAAGCAGTTCCTCCCCTTCTGTTAGTGTTGCTGTTTTTATACCTTTCTCACTCAAGCTTTCCTACCGCTTTCTCCATCAAGCTGTTAAAACTAACTCAAAGACATAAGTCATGGTATAGTAAATGGCATTTAGAGACAAATTGCTCATTTTTTTCACTCTGAGCTACATGGACCAATAAAATAGAAAACCAGATGAAGCAATGAATGACAAATAACACATCTAGTTTGTATGCTATGAGTTATTAATGCCAGGCCTGGGCTTACCAGGATGATGCCAGAGTTAGTTTAAGAAGATCCTACTCTTCCACTCTGCTCCCAGTTCATCCTCATTTCTATGTCACTCCACCACATCCCAGTGATGCCACTCCTTGTGATGCCACACTGCAAACCAGTAAAACAGGTACTTCTTAAAACCTTCTTCATTCAGGTCACGTTCTTGCTCTAATTTATGGTATAGGCATGAAAGAATTGCAGGAGTAACCACAGCACAGGTGGGAACTCACTGGCTGAGAGGCAGCTAGGTGTGTCTGAAGCTGGTGGAGCTATTACACCTCCAGTGTTGCAAACCTAGAATAAATAAGGGTGTTCCTATCTACATGGCATCTTTCACTGCAGCTGTTTTAAGGAAGGTATGTTAATAGTTCAATAGGAAAGGCACCAACTTTTCCAGCTTTCTTGATCTTCCCTCCAAAATTATTTCACATATGACCTTGTGACATCCAAGATAATTAAAAAAAAAATCATTCAGGCCAATTCCATTCCTGACCTCCTCAGCAACTTGCAAAAATAGTGAGTCTTACTATTTGTTACTCCCCTATGTTGTTAATACCAGTAAGTGTTAAAGATACAAAGATCAGTTCCTGTATAAATCTTGGTTCAAGGATGATGGGCAAGCAGCTAGAAAACATTTCTTCATGTCTTTTTCCCCTCATGTAAAACTCTGAGTAGAAAAATGATAAGGATAAATGGCACCTATCCAACTGATTCCATTATAGAAGCTGGTTTGTCTGCAACAGATGATTCACTATTTATAGTGTCTTTAGTGCATGCCTCACGGTATACACTCACAGTCAATCTTAAAGAGATGTTATTTAGGCAGGGTAATGTACTCATCTTCTCGGAAAGAGCTAAAATTCTATAGATAAAGAAAAGAACGTACATGGGGATAAAATCGTCTTCTGTGTCTACACCCATTAAAACAGAGCTCAAGTATAACAGAACAAGAACACCAGTTTAAATGCGGAATAACCCTTCTGGCTTTGAGGAACTCTAGGATGCTCCAATGTATAAGAGGAGCATTTAGCAGAATTGTCATTTCCTTCCAGAAACATTTAGACACTCCCATGTGCAGCCAAAAACCCAACAAAATCAGCTCTAATTTCTCCCGGTACAAAGGGCTCCAGCTGAACTGCCAGCTCTGACATGCTTCAAATAACAACGTCAAAAATGCAACTCCTGCTTCGTGACAGGCAGCTACGCTGAAGGCATTACAGGGCTGCAGCATTCAGCAGTTTGAGCTTCAAGCTCGTCCTCTGAGAGGAAGTACTGCAAATCTCCAAAGAGTTAACAAATACATATTAAAGGAACTAGCAAGCACAGAGGACTTACCCACAGTGATTTTAAGTTTAGCAGTATCAAGGACTAGGGAGAAGATTGTTGCCTGTTAAGTGTGCAGTGTTGCAGGGTAAACTCCAGTAGCTCAGTGATATAGCACAGCCTGAGTACGCCATAGCTGAAGAGCAGCTGTAGCATCTATTCCATGGACATGTGGCATACAACCCAGTTTTATTTGCCCCACAGAAAATGGCTCTTTCCACACTCAAGAATGAATGGTTCTTCTTCCCCACTACAAACTAAAATACAATAGTAAGATTGCAAACATTATCTCTCAAGAAGAAATGTCGCTAGCCCCTATAGGAAGTGTTATTTAAAAAAAATGTTGTTATGCTACATAAATTTGTAAACATTGAAACAATGAAATATTTAAAGCAGTTTCAATAATTAAAAAGTGTTCCGTTCTGAAAAAAATATCACAATGGGAGTTTTCAATATCAAAGCATTTGTCAGGAAGTTACACAGAACCATCACAGGATACTACAACTGTTTTAGTTTTTTCTTGTGGAACATTTCCAAGTCACTGTCAGCAAGAACTCCAAAGAGGTTAACATGCATTGGGTTCTTGTGTTGTTTTGTTTTGCTTTCCCAGCCGTCACACAGTGATAATTCAAAATAATCCTCAAAATACTGAGATAAACCATCATAAAGAAACCATATTACCTTCGTGACCTCATTTTCCAGAAAACATAAAAGCATTTAAGAATGCACTATCCAGAATATTTCAGATCAGGAGACAACCCATTTTACATTTAATCCTCTGTACTAATGACACATTGAAAATCTACATAACCTATGGTCTGCTGCTTAAACACATTTTATAGCAGCACAGTTACAGAAACCAAGAAAAAGTTTAGACCAAAACCTACATTACAGGTGAGAAAAAAACCCATTTAGATTGGTACAGCACCCAGCACCTGCAAATCCTGAAAACAGTGGGTTTTAGCAGTTATTATCAAAGGGCAGTTAGAAATCCCTAGAGGACACTGGCATTTTTTCCAGCAATAAGTGCAAAATCTTCTCTTGTTGATTCTTACCGATACCTCGGTTCTCAGATAACCTCAGTTAATAGTTTTGGTGGTCTCATATGGTTGCTCTTCATCCTGGACACGCTTTCATAGATCTCTCTCTGCAGTAAGTTATTTTTCTGGGAGTTATTCATTGCAAATACAGCTTCTCACATCATTTCTTCCTACTCCTTCCTCAAGGTAAAGAGGGGTCTTGACAGTATTTTCACTTCAGTTCCTTTCAAATAATATTGGAAGTACAAGGATGGGGATGGTTATGCATATGAAAGCTAACATAATGGGCTCACAGCTGACTGCGCCGGAGGTCAGGCAGTAGCAGATATTGGGACTTTGCTGTCTGCCAGGCAGCGGTTCATTAAACCTGCCTGTCCTATCAAAGGTCCCCACATAGCAGCTTTCCTCTGACTCCAGACATCTGGACAATTCGCTTTTTTTCCAGCCTTACCATGACATCTGCCTCCAAGCCCATAAAAATATGCCAGCAAAGTTTCACCTATGAGGAGAGAAAAAGCCTTCCATATTTCATTCTCCCTCTATCTGGGGACAGGGATTTGGTTTTTGTGATAATTTCACAAGTCTGTCTTCTCTCCAGAGTATCAGTTTGAGCATGCATCTACTGAAGTTCCTCTTACAGAATGGGCATTAGCTTGTCCCTAACAAAACAAAATGCCCCACTGTCCCCCACACCACAGGGAGGGTAGAGAAAGACTTGAAAAAACAAATATTCAAAAGAAGTGAAAAAAGCAGGAATCGAAGGAGGCAAACAGCCAAATTCACAAGTCCTCTACCCCACAGGCAGAGCAAGTGGGTGGGAGCCCTGCCTCTTCTGCCAAGACACAACACTGGGGAGTGCCTTCAGGAGAGGATTTTTGAAAATCAAGGCTGACAGATGGCTGGACTTGATGATCTTAATTAAGGGTCTTTTCCAATACAAATGACTCTAGGTTCCTATGATGTGAGAACGTGATCCAGGTTTTCTGGCCACAGAGAGGAGTGGAGAGTCCATAGACTGCAAAACTGACTCTTGGGATGATGAGCCGTCCAACCTACACAGTGAGGACGGACTCCAAGGCTGCTCGGCTACACCCAGTGCCTCTTACATCTTTCATAGCTTCCCTGCATGCTGCCCTTCTCTCCATTCTCTGGACTGTATTTTGCCCAGTGATGTATGAAAATGCACATCAGCACCATTCACTGCAACAGTTAGTGAGGGTTTTCAATGGTGTCATCAACAGAAGAACTGGGCTATTGTCTTCCTAATTCATGAAGTTATAAAAGGCAAAACTGCATAAATAAGATGAATGTGCATTCAATCTTTAATCTAGTAGTTGTTCGACATGAAGATCTGTTTACCAATTAAAATGTTTTAATATTAAAAAAATCACAATTTAGAGCAAGAATTTTATCATTGGTAACGAATCCTCAAATGAATTTTATAGAACAGCTAACATCTAGATTAGTTAAGAATGAAAGGTTGGCATGACATTAGATGCTTAGTTAAGAGTGCCAAAGGATTCATCACTGACAGTAATAGGCATCGTTGCCATTAGGAAGGAATACTGAAGTGAAACTTGCTGGAAAAAAGGGTTTGTAAGAACATTCTCTATTTTCTGAGGAAAATAAGGTAAATTATATGCATCTAACATTCTAGACATTTAAAAAAGTTAAAGAGAAAACCTAAAGATTTATCCCCACATTTGAGCTGATTTAATATTTCATGCCTTGATGACCCTGTCCCACATCAACTCCCTGTGCAATATCTGTTAGGGTTGTTTTATCCCTAATAAAAAACTGCCATCATAAGTAAGAATGTTTTAGTCTTTCAGCATAATATATCAGTTTTCCAAAATACACAACAGTTATTTGGGCTTTCAGCAAGTTGGCAATATCCCTTAACCTTAGAGGAAGATGCCAAGTAAGGCAAACTATACAAAGCAGGAAATAACAAGTCTTCACGAACCATATCTTGTACAAAGCAAATTCCTTTGACCTCTGTGCACACCAGGAGCTAACAGGAGCCATATCCATTTGCACTCAGACATCTTTCCTGCTTTCAATTTTAGAGGAAAGTCACCCACTGTATTATTTCCCCTCCTTGCAATAATGGTAGGCAGCATACCAGAGTCACAAGTCAAGCTGTCCTTCATATCACAGGAATTGAAATTTCAGGATTTTGTATTTGTCATGAACTTTGAGACTTCAGGTTTTGGTTTTACAAGTCTGTCCACGCAGTTTCCACTGCTAGAACTCGTGTGTGTTACACATCACCTTATCTCACTGAGCACAAACCAACATTGCTGTAAACTGCAACTGGAAAGGAATTTTTCCCTCTTCGTAGTATCAGTGTCACACTGGAAAAGCTGATCTGGATTTAGAATGCGTATGAGTACTACCAATGCAGCAAAAAATCATTTCATAATAAAGGATGAGTGAGTGATATAATCAATACTTTCATAGAATGGGAAAAAAATTCTGAGGCAAGAAAAAATGTATAGATTGAATGCAACAGCAATTTTTAGACTAGTAGAAAATAGAGAATATATTTAAATACCTTATGAAGACTGAAGAACTTCACTGACAGAGCATAACATGGTGTATGACACGGCTATAAAATATAGGATATATAAGAGCTAAGATTACAAAGAGAAGTCATTTTAGACATCAGGATGCAAACCAACCAGTCCAGTCTCTGTTTAATCCTACCTTGGACCTACAGGACTGTGCTCCTATGAATAAAACACTTAGTGTAGCATCAATATCATACTAGTAAATATGTGACACCAGGAGAATGAAATATAACCCCATTATAACATAGAGATATAACATATTACAACATCGATAACTAATTCAGAAACATATGGGAGATGATCTATAGAATACAGAACAGAACAGTGACCCTTTCGACTTCATATTGGGAATGTTATAATAATTACATTCCTGGAAGTTTTAATAAGGTGATTACAGCACAGAAAGAGGATTTGGGGGACATAAAGAACCTGATGGACTTACAAACCCTGAACTCTTTGCTATTGTATAAAGAGGAAAGGAAAAAGCTGTTTTTGGACTGATAGGAAAACAAACAATGCAGTACACTAGCACGCACACTTGCTGCCAGGCTCCATGCTGATGGCACTTATTTTGCTTTCTTCTCTTAAAAGAATGCCTCCATATTTAGCCCAAAGATGGGCCAAATTAGGAAACACTGTTGATGCATCTTCAGAGTACTACATGGCTCTGGGATTAACATTAAATAAGCCCAGGCCACCATCATCAGGGTGCTTACAGTTTAAATGAACCAAAACAAGAGCTGTCCTTCCTAAGGTCTCTTTGCTGCTGGGCTGCATTCACCCACGAAGCAGAGACGTTAAGGTATTTCCTTTCCATGCTGGTAGTTAATTGCCTGTGCAGCAATCCCTGCACTGCTGACCAACATAAACCAACACGTACAAAGCAGTTTCTGAATCCTCTAGAAGAAATGAAACAACTCCACTTGACCTTTCCTTACCAACATCAGCTGTGGCGTGACCAGTGTTGGATCTTTTCCAGTCTGCACAATAAACCCAAACTCTGCTCTAACTTCCTGTACAAAATACCTCCCCTCTGCAATATTTCCTTGTACTTCACCTTCGTAAAAGCTGTAAGCCAGCATACAATGCTATCTTTATTTAGTTACACAAAGTTATGGTAAAATGAAGGATGGCTGTCACAAAAAAATTAAGAATTAGAATCTACTGAATCATAGTTTCCTTAATTTATAATGAGAGGCTTTGTGACTTCTAAGAACTCCGAGTTTTTCAAAGCAGACCTGTGAGCCTTGATATGCAAAAATTTCCTGATCTGAAACTTTTTGCCAGAAGGCAAACTCAGAAGAGCAATAAATGGAACAAATCTCGACTGCCTTTGGACATCAGCCAGGCCTTCCTGAATGGCACCACTTGCAAAGACAGGCAAGTGAAGCATCAATAAACCAGGAAACCAATAAACACTGAGATCTCCGCTGTATTCATTATATATCCACAGCTCTTTCTAAACTTAGATAAGAACCAGTAATAATCCATTTGATACCCTGAATTTGATGCCTGGCAAAAAGAGAGAGAAAATAGAAGAAACACATGAACAGATTTGTTTCTGTTCTTGTTGTATAAACTTTTCCCTCTAACATGATTTGAAAATCAAATCATTCCTGCTTTTGAAGACTTTGATTTTATTTTTTTTCTTAAATGATATGGCTTCAAATTTGAAATCCTTTCTTTATCCCAGAGGTGTTTGGAAAGCCTCACTCCACAAAGGAAAACACTGTTAAAACAACTGTAGAAACACGCAGTTAGCACTTTCTTTTACACTAGCTAAGAATCTAGATGTGAATCTCAATGAAAACGCTCCGTAGAAATACAAACCCCTGGGTTTAGGTACACATACATTATAGTTAGATGCGTGACAGCAGCATGAGCAGGAATACTTGCCAAGACAGCAAACCTGCAGCAGCAGCACCTTGCAGGGACAAGGAGGAATACCCAGAAAGCTCCACAGCAAGGCTGAAATACTACATCAAACAAAACCATAGATCAGACACGTCAGCTCAAGTTAGTCGTACAGTCTGTAGTGTAAGTTTTTAATGCGTGTGACCTGACAAGTGTCACACTGGCAGCATCGAGATCCCCTGGCCACCCTCCTCCTCCCTGCACAGTGCTTCCTCCCTCCTGCTACATCAGTGCAAACGCTCAGCAGAGGTTTTGCTGAGCTACGTTGCATCAGCATCATCTCTGAAAGCAGCACGAGGGACAGTTTGCAGGGCAGGGATGCGATGAGTGGTACCATCAGACTAGACAGCACCCAGCTGGCAGCGTGGTCAGCACACTGCAATGCAACCTGCATCACCATCAGAGAAGAAGCAGACAAGTTTGTGGTTTCTTTGAGCATTTCTTAGGGTTGTTTTTTTTTTTTGGTTTGGATTAACATCCAATTGCAGCTTGAGTGGCAGAGAATCTTTCATTGATATTTCAGATGAAAATCTTTACTGGAGCTATTGTTCATTACTTTCAAGTATTTCACAATCTGACCGTGATCAAAAAGTTTGCTTCTTTTTTATTTGAACACCAAAAGGAACGTCCATTTTAATCACTGAATACATCATTACACTGATTTTTCAAATGTAGAACATGAAAATGCACATCGAGTTTTTTTCATTTTCTCCTGCAAGCACACAATAAAACCTCAAGCCCTGCAACAAAAATTGCTAGTGTTGCTCTCCCTACAGCAAGCTCACAAATCACCCTTTAATTTTAGCGAAATGAGACAAGATCACCTCAGAAGTGAAGTCTCCCAACAGTATATCATCTAATAATGGCTATCAAAAGCCTGATGCGTTTCAACTTGGAAAAACATCACTTCAGCTATGGAAACCCTTACCAAGAAATATATTTTTGTTTCCTTCTAGCAACAATTTCAGGTGAATTGATCCAGCTATACTGAAAAAAAAATCGCCTTAGTAACTAATGACTTTTTAGGATAAGTTATGGAACTTTTTCCAGTTCTGACGCAGACACTGCTGTGGTGCAAGGCTGATGCCCATAACAGTCAGAAGAATATTTCATTTGAGTTAGTAACTGGATTGCACATATGCTCAAGCAGCACTTTGCAACGAGTGCTCTGTCATCTTGGTTTACTCAGAGTATTACTTTTTATTTCTACAGAGGTGTCTCTGAGCCGTACAAGGGACAGAAGCTGGCATAGTTTACATCTTGCCTCTGCTCTGATTTCCAGGATTTTATAACCCCTTGGAAGCAGTGCTGGCTATTGCCAGTGGCAGGTTTCCCATGCTCTCCTCGCTGCCAGGCACACCTGCCCATTTGAACCTCATGTTCTGCTCTCACATCTGAATTCTCTCTTGGCAAGTGCAGAGACAAACTGACTTCTGCTTGAACTTTCTCTTTACTTAAACCTGACGGTTGGCTTCTTTTTCCTTTTCAAAATGATATGAATATTGCTCATACTAACACACAATACTTTAAAATACCAGTAAAATTTAACATTTTATATGTCATTTAATGTGAACGTTATCGTTCAAAGACCTGCATTTGTTAGACCTCAGCCCTGTGAACAGCTGAGGTCAGTTCAATCTGTTTCATGAGAGCTCCAATCCTACTTGGTGGAAATGTGTAAAAATTATATATGTGTAGATTGTATATGAAAAATGAGGCAATATGTAGTAAAGCTATGCAAAAAAAAATATTAATGCACTGGGCACAACACCATGCTTGAAGAATCAAGTTCAACATTACCTGCAGCTTCTAGATCTGTTCTGCTGCTTTATGTTTTAAATTTTAATTCAGAAAACACAGGGAAAGATTCAATTTTCTTCCCTGGTACAGTCATATTGATATAAGAGTTTTGCTTCCGCATTATGATAACCATTAAGATTCTACGAATTGTACTGCAGATTTATAACATCATAGCCTATTTTAGAAACCCTTTAGGTTTAAGGTGAGATGTGAAAGTTATTTTTCAGTACAAGTTCCTCTGAAAGGATGTAGGATTTATTGTTGTGGTTTTTTTCTTCCAGCAACCCCAGTGATTCAGTCTGCAACTCTCAGCAGCCTGAATTCAACACGAAGCACCTATTCAGGCTACACTGCATTCCCACTCACTGCCCCCCATAAAAAGCTAAAACAAAGCAGAGGATGCCAGAATTATAGTGAATAGGAAAGCTTAGAAGTTGTCTTTCAAAAAAAAGAAAAATCCTTCCCCCAATTTCAGTGTATTTTGGGACAGACAAAGACAACTGCTCATGCAATAAGGGAAAACAGATAGACAAGTGTCTTAAGGTAAGACTTCATTTCATGCTTTATTAACGCAATCCTATTACATATTTTTCCTCCTTCATTTTAATTAATAGAATTGCAATATAATGGAGTTATCCAGAAGGCCCCACAGTTGAAAGCTGTAACTTCATTACAATCTCTATTTTTAGCAATACACAATTTTGGCTAGGGAATTAGGAAAAACAGCTTAAATGAGAACTGTCAAGTTTATCTTGAAAACAAAAGAGATATGGGTCTACATTTTGAAGACAACTTGGTTTACTAGCATTGAGTTACGCTAATGCTGCCTTAATGCAAAGCATTAACCCTCTCCCACAACAGTCTCATCTCTGAACACTACAGTACTTCACGACTTTGTATGCAAGTTATCACAGCACCAAAAGGTGCTGCCTGAACACAAACAACTCACATGGCCCCACGACTGAGCTGGAAGGCAACCAGTCCATTACACAAGCCCAAAAAAGCTCTCCAGGAGAAAAAAGTCCCCCGTGTCCAGGCAGAACACAGCTGATATTTCTACCTCTGATTCTGGAAATAAAGCTGCCAAGATCACGGTCTTGTTTAACGTTCAAGACAAGACTATATTTAAGAAATCCATAGTATTTTCTGGTCACCGAAGCAATCTACCTCAGAGCTCTATATAGTAAAGTTCTTTGGTTTCTATTCGAACTCTTTGGGAGCAATGAGAAATGAGAACAGGAAGCATTTATTTAGCTGCAAATGCCTAAACCCCAATCATATTAATCTTCTGAAAAAAAAAAAACCCACATGATGGTAGAGATATTTCCAAAAAGTTATGAGCCTCATAAACAGACTTTATCTGAATGAAAATAAGAGTCTACATCAGAAGGACAGACTTTAACACTCAGCAAAGCAAATCTTATTTTGCATGAGCCTGATATTTACTTTTTATGAAGTCTACATCAAGCTAAGAGAGGCAGTTAGCATGGATTGGATGGAGAAATGATGACAGTGTTGCCTCAGGAAAGCATAGCAAGATTTTGAATTGGATACAGGGAGATTATTAGAAAAGCAGACCCTGCTTTCTGCCTCATCACAGGCTGGCAAATAGATGAGGCTACCTTTTCTGAAATGTATAATGGAGAACAAAATAACATATCCTTCTCTTCAGAGGATGGGTACATTTCACAGAGGTGAATACAATCAGGTGAGATGGCATCTCCAGCCCATGATCTGCTATGCTGACTTTGAAGCCACAAAAGATGACTCAAGGGAGCTTGTCTCATTTTCCAAAACAAGTAATGGATAAAATGATATTAACAGCTTTTAAAAGCCTTCAGCCTTAGTGATATAGCATGGATTTGTTTTTGTCATTGACTTCAGTAGTAGGGGATTGTGTCCTTAGAAATGGAATATTTTGGCCCTGTGACTTTTGCGGGAATGTGATGTAGAGGAGATTGCCCTCCATTTGCCTTTGATTTCACACCTTCAAACACTTTTGCTTCTTCCATCTATAAAGTTGTCTTCATACACATATATCCACGTATATACCTCACACTTATTACACAGATATATCACACTTATTACACACTGAATTTGAATTTTACATTTATATTAAAAGCTTGCCATTTTAATGACATGATGTACGTGTACCTACCACAAAACGTCAATCCTCCTAAAATCCCTTCTTTCAACACAGGGAGATTAACCAGAAAAAATTTTCCTGAGAAGCATACATACAAAAACAGTAACAGACAATCAGTGTGGTTCTTGTGTGATAATTATTGAAAGGATCACTTTAACCAGCTATACATCCTAAATAAAAGTGTGTTTTTGTAATGTATGAGACATAAGGGCTAACAAGTAAAGTCTTAACTGGTGGAAACATCTATAAAATCTAACTGGTTTGTTTTACAGCGCCCCGAGGGCAGCGAGCCAGTCCCACCATCTCTAGATGTGCTGCTGCTAACAGGCAGAAGGATGGCAACAAAGTGGAACAACAGAGAAGTCACAATGCTGCAGCAGGCTCATCACACGTACCGTTTTCTGCACACAATCCATTTGTCATTTACAGGTGTTATCTCACCATCGATGAATCAATGGAATTACAAGCTTATTATGCACAGTCAGGCTTGGATTATAGCACATATTATGATAAAATGTATGAGTTTTTTTTTAATACTGAAACAATGTTTTGCTTGTTTAATTTTTAAACACCTATTACTATCAGAGCACAAATCTTATTATCAGCTTTTGAAGTTATTACCTCAAGGTCACCCTCTTTGAAAGGGTTTTATCTATTTAAGATTTACAAGTTTGGACCTTAAATCAGTCAAGTTACTTGATTTTGATGCAAACCAGGGAAAAATGTATGAATTAATTTCAGTAGAGATGGAAGTTACTCACCAGTATCTCTGCTCAGAGAAGCACTGTAATCTGTTGTGGTGGTATTGGCAGCAGGACAAGACACATTACGCTTGCAATGCATCAGAGGAAGGAAAGGAAGCATGCTTGCCCATGAGGGATAGCAAAGCCAAGTTAAGTTGTCAGACTTCTCCTCCATCCCACAAGAGGTTGAGGATGACAGCATATTTTTGTTTATTATTTGGTGCCTGCTCCTGTACAAAAGAGGAAAGACAAAGACAGCAACCAGTAAAAATGAAAAAGAAAGGAGCAGCAGCAGATCTAATTCAAAACATTACGAAACAAATACAGAGGTTATGCTTCAGAAGTTGAGCATCTTCCATGGTGGTTTCATACTGGTATGCTCTGTTGCTTCCTAATCAATATTCAACGTACAAGAGGTGGCTTTCCTCACACAGGAACTAATGAGTGGTTAATGACCCCAATCTGGTGTATAACAGATTGTTAATACTGGTACAAGGAAAGCCCTAGCGAGATGAGCAGTTGTTGGCAGAACAGGAGGGCAAAAGAGTCATTTGATGTAAAAATGGACACTTTATCAGAAAAGTTATGATATTCTTTGTTGTGCAGCTCTGCCTTATACAAGCAGAAAGAAAAAATTAAGGTATTATGATATCTTTAATATTGCATTTATGAAGATGATGACACAGCTGGTGCTTAATTCCCATCTGTGTTCTGCTGCATTTATACCATTAGTGCCACACTGTGGCTAGACAGACAGCCTTGTATTTTGGAGGGGGAAAAGAACAGTGTGGCTGACAATTACAATTTAACTTCATGGAGTAGTAAAACATGGGCTTTTCTATACATAGTTACCTATAAATCATAAGCACTGCCCTCTTTTTGCAGGCTGTCCAAAAACAGGCAAAAAAAAAAAAAAAAAAGAAAAAGAAAAAAAAGGCTCTTGCAAATCCCAGCAATTCTATGCTACATTGGAGGAAGTTCCATCTGTGGTAATTTTGCAAAGCTATAGCTTACGTAGATTAAATAAAGTCCCTCTCAGCAGGCAGTATGCGATCATTTTTGCATTAGGAAGCTATTGCAATATACCTCATATCAATTTACTTCCTTTTTTTTTTTTTTAAACCTTGTTTATCTATTTCCACATTCATGCACAATAGAACTGGTCTTAATCTGTTACCCTAGCCCAATAACACACTAATGCTTACCACATGGCAAATTCCCTTGTGTTTTCCCATCAGCCATAAAACAAGGTATTACAGAATACTTTCAGATATGGTCTGGAAGCTAAGAGGAACACAGGCACCTTGAACTCCTACGTAGCATCCTGGCTCCCGAGTAAGGCAGCAATTCACTGCCAGAAAAGATTTCTAGGCTGTCTCCAGACAAACTCCCGTTTCCTCAGAGAAGTGCAAAATGAGGACTGCACTCTGACTGCAAAGTAAATGCTGGAGGCTCCTCCACCCCAGGAGGGCTCCCTTCTCAAGCCAGTTCTCCAGGCTCTGTTAATGAAATCCCCCCCAAAGGGCCTTGAGATCATTTCTCAGAGGGTCACCTCAGATTAAAGACGTCTGAAAATCTTTAAGACCAAGGATCAGTTATAGCTACCCCGAGGGACGCAGCCGTGGAGCAGAGCTCACAGAAGCCATCCATTCACTCCCTCGAGCCTTTCCCACATGCCCACAAAGGGTCCCCTAGTCCCAGCTCACCGCCACGTTCCCATCAGAGGAGCACAGCGCCGTGCCCATGTCATACATTCTTAGTCACCTGCAACTCAGCTCTACTACAACAGCTCCTATTATTTCCTTAGGCCAGCACGCTTAAAGTTTTATATCCCCCATGATCCTGAATATTGATTTGAAAAGTCTACAGTTGATCCAGGTTGCTTTGACAGAGACAGGAGCTATTTCTCTACCAACAGGCATTTTTACTATTGCTTCACTCTCTGTAGCTGCCTTTGATTTTACCCTATTTCTGCTGCAGGGCAGTATCATACATGCAATCCCAAAGCTCAGAATATCACTTGGCTTATGTGTGTTGTTTTTTTTTTTAATGCTATATATTATTACCTCTTTTTGATAACAAGCTAGTCAGAGCCCTCCAAAACTAATATCACAGGACTTCCTGAAGAAAAGCAGAAACCAATCCCTCTGCTTCTCTTCCTTTCCTTTGTAAGTAAGTACACCAGGCTGATTTTTCTAGAATGAGCCTCAGCTGTTTTCAGGCTGAAGCAGTAGGGGTAAAGTGACAGCCTGAAAACTAGCAGCTCCTTTTCTCCCACACATGACACGCTTGATTGGGAATTTTCTTCTTCATAGCTGGTTTTTCACACTTAGGAGAAGTATAAACTGTAATAATTGTGAATGCGTCTTGTTTTCTGAAAAGTCAAGAAGAACTGAGAGGGTTTTTTTCAGCGTTTTATTTTGTTGTCTCTGTTGATCTCTTCTTTTTAAAAGAAAAACCACTTGCTTCTCTTAGTGAGCATTAATTCTCGGAGATGCTGACCATCCGGATTCTCTATTGATTACAAGCATTAGTTTGGGGTATACCTTATAGACAAAAAATAGACCTATTACCTGAATGCATTAAAAAAAATTAGATTCTAAAAATACGCTGCTCCTTACATAGACTTTGTGCTGTCTCAGGCAACTTGTATAAATCTCTTCATGTGCTAAAAGTCAAGGACTTGAGCTCATCAAGAAGCAGTTATCTTTATCCATATATCAATACAGCTTTCAGGATGTGAAAAATTGTCAATAATTTATACATCTAATAGAAATCCACATTCTGTTCCAATTTGTCATGGTAAATTTATCATGGGAAATTTGAAGTAACTACACTGTTCTCAGATACTCAGGCTAAGTGTGGGTGATTAGACACCAGTGATGAGAACAGCATTGACAGCTTGCTCCCATTCTGTTTGCATGCTCTGGAATTCTCTTTCTCTGGAATATTACAAAAGTTAAAAATGGATTTAACGGCATTTATTTACTAGATCACTATATTGCTAGTTAAAAAGTTGCAAAACCATACAGCTGAGAAGCCATGGGGAATACCAGGATCCCAACTTATACTTTTGCCTTTTAAAGTCTCCTCTTTAGTTAATTAAATGTATTACCTTGAACTGAAAATCAACCATTCTCATGGGTTTCAAACACACAATATCTTCCTCCTTCGTAACAAAAATATTTTGTTTTCCTGGCATAACTTCCTTTTTCTCAAAGACGTGTAAAAAAATTAATAGCCAGTCTCCCTTGTAAGCAGTAACTTGTCCATTACATTGGAATAGTATTTAAGCAGCAAGGCAATCAACAGAAGAACATTATTTGCTCAGTGAATGTCTTTTAGAGCGATACAACAAACCAAGAACAAGACCATCTAAAAGCTGGGGGAAGAAGGGTGGGAGCAACCCAGGGAGTACAGCAATATAGACAATTCAGAGCACTTACACATGACATAGTTGCGGATACTGTGGCCACAGAACAGGAAAACAATTGCAGTGTTTGAAAACTAGCACTGGACAAATTAATGATTGGTAGTCATCAGCAGTGTCTCACACATGTCATTTGTTAAATCAGAATCCTTCCTTTCTCCTTCTCAACAGGAACAGCAAAAACTACTCTGTGCAGTTAAGATTCAGTCTGTACATCTAAGGAACACAGAAATCAGATAAGTTCCTGTTAAGGGGGAAATCCATCTAATTTTCCTCCTAGTACTTTTTTGGCTCTCTACAGTATCCTACCACAGGATTCTCAATCACAATTATTGCAAAGCACTCACATGGAAACAGCGATGACCTCAGCCGTTCAGGGGCCACTTCTGCCACAAGGAACCAAAAAGCATTGAGTATTGATGATCACAGAGGTCATCATCTAAAAGTGGGTGTTATTGATATCATATTTATCAAGAAATCCATGACTAAGATGCAAGGAAAAGCAGTTCTTCCACATCATTTTTTTTCATGTATTTTTATATTTCCATTAGTATGGTATGTGAAAGCCCTTGTCCTGGGAGATAACCACATCCTGTTAAAAACTGGAGCCATATGTAGGAATGTATGTAAAACTCAAAAATACAGTAATAAATCAGGCAATTTCTATTCCAAAGCTGCAGGAAAGTGGAAGTGACACTTCAGTTTTAACTGTCACTATCAGAAAAAGCATCTTTTACCAGCATTTCCTATCTTAAGGATAGCTTAGAGGAGGGATATAGGCATTGCAAAAGAAAATCCAACAGGTTTGCTACTACTTCCTCCAACTGATTGACATATTCATGACAAGTATTCTTCACAGATCACAAATGACAAAAGCCAACTTATACCAATAAGCAAAATCACTTATGAGGCCTTCTTGATAGTCATCTACAAAGTCCTAAAGAGATTCCTCAATATTGTGCTCCACTTTCCCATTTATTCATTTATTTATAAGCGGAGTCCTGACAAGTTCGTGAAGGCAGATGTAAAAAGAGGTGGCAGGAGATGGAGGAAAAAGAAAAGAGAAAAATATTAAGTAGTGAATTTCTATAAATGCCATCAAACATTCTTAGAGACTTAACAGAGAAAATGTTCATTTTTATAATACTATATGTAGTGGCAATAGCAGTCATGCAAGCCTAGAATCATAAGGTAAGAATTAATTTCAAAATGAATACTGGCCATTCTGCTTAACTCATGGAATTTATTCTTTTAGCTGGATCTAGCTGCAAAGTACTCTTATTCAAGGAAACTTGCCAAGATGTACGAAATGTAAGGTTTATGCTAGGGATTAAGCTTATAAGCGTTATGTGGTATAAGCAATATTACTCTTGAAAACAGTACTTGGACATTCAGAATTTCACAAATCGCTTGCACAAGACAGTCCTGGGAAGGGGAATTCTCATACCAGGAGCACTGCAAATATGAACCCAGAGATTCACCTGAAACTGCTTTTGTTCTCAAAATAGCAAGGATTTCCTGGGATATAAAACATCTGATAACATTTGGCCTGAGCTATCAGAGGAAGGCCTGAATAATGAGACTCTGGGGAATGAATGACAAGCACCGGCCCGGCCTTCTGAGAACTGCTGTTGTTGCAAAGTAATTCTTCCCCTTCCAAAGGTAAACAGCACAGCCTCAATAAATCAACACCCTTCTAAACATCAAAGCCACAGGGATAGCTCTATCAATATATCACTCAAGCCAGAAATTAACCTTAACATGCTATATGATCAGTAAATATTCAGAGTTGGTGGTCAGAGAGCAAAGGAGTGTTGATAGATCCAGTCAGTTATTATTTTCCTGATAAAATAACAGCTCTGGGAGATCTCTTACCTGTATTTCTGAAGCTGGGATAGAGTCACGCTTTAAACCATGACCCTCAGATGCTGCTGATTTCAAGAACACTCATTCATGTCAGACACTTAAACCTATAAAGCTTCAAAGGAGGCAGAACAAACATTAGTTTTAGTCATCCAAGAGAGCATCTGCATCTGTAGCGGCCACATGTGGAAGCAAACAGCTTGGGCTGTGCTTTCCAGCTGGGCTAAGTGACCTTAGCTTAAATCTTCCTGAATTGCAACTAATGACCCAGAACATCCACTGCAGCAATTAAAGCAAATAAACAAATGACCTGTCCTTTTCTGACAGCATCTGAGTCTTTTCTTCCTCTTTGCTTATCATCTTTGCAGATGATCTTGATACTTCTAGCAAAAAACTGTTGCCAGAATCTGTTGCCAAGAGGCCAACTTAGCTCTGGAGTGGTGTTGATGGCTGGTCAGGAGTGGCACACAGACTGAATAGAGTCACATACATAATGCCAGTTTGGTCACACTGGGTAGATTTTGCCCTTGAAAAAAGCCTTCTTGTGCCTTCCTCATGTGTCTGATCAGAGAATTGCAGACAAATACTGGAGCCCTCTGAAATCCTTGCACCCAGCATGGCTTTTTCCATCTCTTACGGCAGAAGCCAGCACAACTCCTTGAATGTGACATGAGAGTCACACTCTACGTTCAGAAGATTTAAACCTAACACACGTGCAAGAAAGCGGGTAACAATCTAGTAGCCCTTTCCCTGGTGGTACAGATGAGGAGACTCCAAACACACAGAACTCTGACAACCATAAGCTGGCAGGACGGAGAATAGCAAGCTACTGCTCAAGATCTCAAGAACCCAATCTAGGGGAAAATGAGGCACAGTTCCTCTTGACATGCACAACCACACAATCACAAAGGCCAATTTCTTGGACTCAGAGAGCCAGACAGCGAACGCACTCAGTAGCTCAAAACAAGAGGATTCAGGCAAAAGGACAGCATACTGGGGTCTGGTCCCTGCTAAGGGTCACCCAAGGCCAGTGCAGCACAGCAGGGACATGACTTTGCCTGTGTCCTAGCCATTTGTTCTGTCATTTCAAACTGCCTACAACAGATTTGTGCTCAGTGCTCAGAAGCTTTCAGTGAAGCTTCTTCTCTGTTAATTTCCTATAAAAACTGTATTTGGTTAGGATGTTATTATGGAATTATTATAATCACATTTAACAATGACTAAGCTCTGTGTAAATGATCTAGTTTGTGTAAACACGCAGAGTCATTTTGCCAGAATGTGAAATGCTGGTTGATTCTGTAGCAGCAAGTAATGATGGCAGAATAGGACAAGGAAATAACAATACAGCTTGTTTGGAGTAGGCTTCTCTTCTGAAAAATCATTCCTTAGAGCCACAAGTGCTTGCAGTTGCATTTCAGTCACAGCTGCATTTCAGAATCTTGCTGATTAAACACATCTACTAAATGAGAAGATATTCCTCTTCCCAACAAAATCTTGCTCTTACAAAGCTAGACCAGAAAAGAAGCCTGCTTTGGGTTGGTTCCCGGCACTTCTCCTATCTCCTAGCCTGTCCTTTTCTATGGTGGATATAGTTTCTGTCCCCAAATCTCTGCTTTCATTTACAAAGGAGACTCTAGCCCCTTTGATCACAAAGAAAACCTTTGAAATGTGAAATGAGTTTAAACCCAGGCAGCAATGTGTGCTCAAGTCCTTAGACACCTGTAATAACAGCAGTCGGACGTGTGAGCTGTCCTATTCACTTCAGCGGAGCGCTCTCTCTGAAGCCAAGTTAAATAGAGGCCGCATGGTCCAGTGACTAGATCATTATTTTGGCATTTGTGATGCTCAGATTTAGCTTTGTGCTGATCCACAGAGGTGTGGGAATTCGGACAAGCCGCCTGGCAGAAGGTTTAAACCACGTCTGCTCCCAGCAGGGACGTGAAGCCCATCTCCTGCTGGGGCTCCATGTGCACAGGAGCATAGCATTCAGCCTCGGGCCTGGGATCAGCCAACAATGAGTGCAAAGTGCCACATCCTATTCTTGGAACACGCTGTGCTCTTGGAGTTTATTAATTCCAGGAATTATGGGAGGAAGCACCATTCCATTTATAAAGAAAATATGCAACAAATCAAAAACAGTGCAACATACGTGGGCAGTGAAAGGAAGAGGGATGCATCCCATAACCACAGCATGCTGACCTGGGCTCTGACACAGAGCTCCTGTATGACATCTTAGAAGAGGATTTCATGCTATTTAAACTTTTCTTTTTCTAACATCAGATGAAAGAGCAAGGTAATGGAGAAACTGCTGCCAAAGAGCGGCAGAGAGTCTGACTTTCCTAAACAAAGTAACATGAAAATGAGGAATGTGTTTGCGTGTGCGCATGCATAAAACTATTATATTTGTATGCAGTTTCCCACTTAACTGTGCATTTGGATCAGTAACCCTTCAGAAAAGAGCACAGGAGAATTCATAGTTTCCTTTACTCAAAGCTATGACAGATTCACGAAACCGATGATATTTTGTCAGGTCACTCACTGAAATAACTCTGGCTGCCATTTAGACTCTTTATTCCATAAAACCCTTGCCATCTTGAAGTCCAGCAAATCCATAACTGTACAAATGCAGACAGTTCCATTGACTTTGAGGGAACTGTGAGGGGGAAGAAAATCCTGGGCCTAGGCATGATTTGGAGAAATTTGGCCTTACACCTCATCCTGGCCAAATGAAAATGATCAGCCATAGATATTTTTTAAAATGTATAAACTGGCAACACTAAAAACCTTCACAAGGATCAAATCTGGAGCAGAATGAAAATTGTGCGCAAGGATCAGATCCTTCCACCCATTCCTCAGTCCACTGATGCAAGCTGGATGGGAATTTTTCCCTTCAAGTTGGGCTTACACAGAAAGCGAGGCCATCCCATTTTCTGCCAAGCTTCAGGTGACTTACAAGGATAAGGTCATATCTCTTAAGATGTACCATTAGCTTCCTTGCGACTGGAGAAAATTAAAAAGGAAAATTGCCTGTCACACCCAGGGAGCTAAGCTGATGATGAAGGCTGAAGTCTGCTCAGCTTTTCATTCCTGGACTTGGGCTTTTAGGTTACCTTATTTACTTATTTTCATGCACCTTGAGTGCTACTTAAAATACAAAACCTACCAAGTATTTGCTTTGTCGCAAAGATGATAAATTAGGATAGATTTTCAATGTGTTGGATACACACAACCCCACCTTTTAGGTGATCCAGAAGGGTCCCCAGTAATTTTATCTTTTTGATGGCATGTAATCTTCAGTGCTAGAGCGAGACACATTTTCTCTCTGTTTCCCTTCACCATCTAAATGGCTGGGTTGATGATGCTAGGATTGATGCGCCTAGGAAAAGACTCTTGCTATTTTTTATTGCTTATATGTTATCTTTTAGTTTTACTATTATTTTTTCTGTACACACAGTTTGGAGAGCAGTATACCCATCATACTGCATCTCTTTCCAAGTGTCAGATTACTCATCCTACAATGACCTTTCTTCACTTCCAGAAGCCTAAAGATGTGTTTGTTAAAATAGGCAATCGGACACATTGAGATACGCTGCTGGGCATTGTAACTTTGTCCACATGAAAGATGCTGCAGAAGCTGATGCATCCTAAAACACCTTTTTGCATGGATACCTCATAGCTGACTCTTTCAGTGCAGCTCCTGCTTTACCGATAAGTGTCAGGGAAATTTTTTAAGCCTTCAAGATAAAAAGAAAAAGGATACATTAAAGGAACCATAACAGTTAGTTTTAAACTAAAAGAAACTAACAATCTTGTCTGCTTGTAACATCTGCTTTTGTCTATATACAACAGACCTCAAGGGCTATTTCTGCCGAGAAGTTGCAGGAGCTATGGCTCTGTTAATAATAAGGTTGATGGAAATAATAATGAAGATAATAATAATGAGAAGAAGAAGAAAAAAAGATTACTGCAGGCTCAAGTTATCTTCTGACCTCATTCTGGAAGCCACGCAAGGCCACAAAGTCCTCAGAGAGCAGCTCAACCTGCCGAATGAGGACAGTTTATCTGGCACCATAGCCTGCGCCTTGAGCAGTCCGGAACCATGCTGCACAAGGGGAGCTAGGCCACATACTGAGACCATGAGGGCTTGGGGCTGTCTCCAGGGGTAGCCAAGTCAAAACCCCGGTGTGTGAGGGGCCAGCCTGCAAGCAAAATGTCAGTACTTCAGCTGATCACACAAAGCCCTCTGACTGTGGCAGGATTTTCTCTCTGGTAGCAAGAATCTGGATGCCATTCTCTTCCCTCCATGTGGGGAAGAAGAACACCCCACACCACATTTACAGCAGTGATGATGATGCCTAATGCCTGAGTGGCTAGCTGTCATCAGACTGTGTGCTCCAAAGCAGCACAGGCTACAAAATAATTGTTTTGAGAAGAAAGGTTTCTTGACCTGCAATCAGCACCACATACCGCTGCCTTCCCTGACAGTTCTTTCTCTGTGCTCTGACATCCCGCTCACTGCTCCAGGCCCACCAGGTTTGCAATCCATCTTCAGGACACTGTCACTCCACACCAGGGCTCATCCAGTAGCCAAGTGCATGCCTCCAAAGCCCTGCTGATAGCCATGCTTACAGAAAGAAGTCACATTCAAAAAATTTGGTCTCTCTTGCAAGAGCAGTAACCACCAGCAGCTTTTAGGACAGCTTTAGCTAATAACAGTAGTTTGGTACACATCTAAGCAGAGCATCTCCAGAAGATTGAGTGAGTGCAGGAACAGCACAGAGGTTTCCCTCTTATAAGGTAGTTACCTATGCAGGTTCTTGGCGGCCACATCACCTTCCAGTAAAGGACTAGCAGCAATAAACCCCATCCTGGGGCTAGTCTGTCATGTCGACAGACACTGCAAAACTTTAATGAAGTGACAGCTTGATGCAAAACCACAGGCTGCAAAAAAGCAAAGCAGAGAGCTGTGTATACGCAGCAAACAACACACTTGAAATCAAGAGAATTCCAGAAAAAGAATGCTAATCAGCTTTACATTTTTGGGCTGTTTTCTTTCTGCCTTCTACCATTCAGAACTCTTTTCATTTCTGTAAAAACAAAGGGGGTGTTATGGGGGAAAAAAAAAAAAAAAAAGCATTTTTGCTTTAGATTGTCACTTTTTAATTTACAAACCAAAACAATCAACACAATGGAAATAGTATTTATCAACAAATTCAGTGCTTATTTATAAATGCAGAGTATTTCTATGCATAAAACATGATGTAAAACATTGCTTTATGTATTTTTAGCAGGAAAACTTAAACTTTGATTTACATCCATTTCACTAAAACTTTATTGCTTCCTCGTCAGAAAGGACATATTCCTTTCTGTATCTTAGATGGTAAATATAGTTAATGTGCTGAGGCTGCAATGGATCAGCAGTGAAGCTGTTTAATAGTGACATAAATTATTTCAGTGACTTTTTCTGCAAGTGAGAGATGACTCCATGTGCTATAAACTAATACCAAAGGAATGATGCTCTTTCATGCTAGCAAAGTGCCTGAGCTATATTGTTTTTGTATCCTGTTGGGGATGCTACAAATGTAGCATGTATTACAACTATATGCACTTAGGCCATTTTTCTTTGCTGTTTTTAATGCTCTCCTGCACTGAAAATTGAGCTTCAGTGTCTGAATGAAGGCAAAGCCAATTACTTTCTTGGAAACTTCTCTTTAAAGTCTGCAAATCCCAACAGGTTTTTAAATTTAAAAAAAAAAAAAAAAGAAAGAAAGAAAGAAAGAAAGAAAGAAGGAAAGAAAGAAGAAACCTCTTTTTATTAGCTTAAAGACTAAGAGAATGGTGCAGGGAAGGAATGGGGCCGGGTGGCTGGAGGGAGCCATGTGCATGCATGCACAAGCCCTTTCCTACACTGCTCAGCAGTGCTCCAGCCCCATTACCCACCCCATCTCCAGCACCCTTGTTATAGTTCCCAGAGCATTTTGTTCAACTTGCAGTTCAAGTGCACTTCCACCAGGAAACCAGTTTATATTTGTCCTCAGATTGGTAACTTATAATAGACCTTTCATGTGCACTGTGGTTCCTCAACAGAAATAACAGGAATACAGAGGAACAGAGCAGACGTTTATCACAGTGCCAGAAAAAAATGTGCCAACATTTAACTGAGTCAGAAGTGCACCCTGTGAGAAGTTTTCACCTATTCAGTGCAGCCGTATTGTCTGCTCACTTTTGTCCTTCACCCTGCAGGAATTCATCCTCTTTCCTCCCTCGTGCAAGTCCTTACAGACTGGACTGCAGTTTTGCTGTTTCATCCCTCCCACTGAGTTAACTTAGGCAGTCTCACAGAAGTTCCCTAAATAATGCGAGGTACCTCAGATGGGATTTCCGGGCATCGCTTCCCACTTTTCCTCTCCTCCCTGTCCTTTATCTATTTCTGTGTAAACCAGTGCTAACCTCTTTTTTTCCCTGTAGTTCTAAATGCAACTATACAGTCTACAGCTGCTTGCTGTTTCTTTCTCCAGCACCAATCTTTCCACCCAGCGCTGACACAGAAGCTCCATGGCCAGGTGGGTTTCCCCCAGAGCTCTCTGCCCTTCCCAGCTCCTCAGCCTTGGCCTGGCCATGCCACTGCTCACAGACATGGCCCCTTACAGCCAAGCCCATGCCTCAGCTTTACCTGCCATCATCTCTTCACATACACCTATTGTCTGATAGCAGTTAAACAACTGACATGGAAACTACTCTTTGTTTCTGAAAATCAATATTCTTTCCCATATCTCCTATTAAATTGATTCAACCCCTTTCTTCTATCCAGAAATGCAACCTGAAGTTCACTGCACATATCTGCCTCTCCTTGGCTTAGAGTCTAAACTGGCTCGCACAGGCAGATGCAGATGAGAGAGATTCTGTAAGTCAGCAGTCTTTCCTTCAGTGGCTAAAGATTACCTTAAGACACAATTTAATCTGAGAGATTTCCAACATTTTCAACATTGCTTTACTTAAATCTATGAAAAAAATTCAAATTATGTCCATAGAAACCTCCAGGATGATCTTGGAACAGCCCTCTGAATTATACCTGGAGCACAAACATCTTGGAACAGAGTGCTCAAAATGCACTGCCATGTAAACCATATCAGACAGCTCAATGTTTTACCTGTTGTTGTGAGACTGTTAGCACATCAATTTCCATTACCGATAATGAGCTTTAGTGTTTTCTATTCTTTCAGTTCAAAAGACAATCTTCATCACATGCTTTGAGTCCTCCCTGAGTTTTGAACTAACGCAAGGAACATACCCTGCTCTCCAAAACAGAGAGCACTTGCTGTCTTTCTGTCCAGAAGATTAAAATCCCCATGAGTCTGTAGAGGACACAGTTTCAAATTAGCCACACTTAATTGCCAGATTTCTTACAGCCCTGTAGAATTTAAGATTGTGCTTGCAATTTCTGACAACTCAACAATCATTAGACTGGATTGCCCGCACGCTGCAACATTTACTCTCTTCTATTTGAATGTATTATCCACACGCTTACTAATTATCCATAAGCCTGGAAATGCTAACATTATTTAGTAATTTTCTGATGTTTATTTCATCTGAAATAGTCCAGAAATACATGGCTATTTACAGTGAATTATTACTTCCATTAATAAATATGATAACAGCAGAGAATAGACTGACATAAAAATCCACAAAAAAAGGCAAGAAGCATCTCTATGGTGCCAGACTGGTCTTCATCCTACTAGAAAGTACTAGAAAGGCCTCCACTCATCAGAGTGTGGCACAGCAGGGTTATGTACCCAGGAGAATTGCTCCTTTTGTTCACAATTACAGCACCACGCTAACCCAGAAGAACAGGTGTGAGCAGAAGGCATCATTCAGATATGACCACTGGCTATGCTTTACATTTTGCGGAGAAAAAAAGATACATAAATTTTGGGGGGGAAAAAATGGATAAAAGACAAGGAATTTCTAAGTAATGCAATTAAGTTCTTTCCTAAAAATGCCAATTCATGCTGGGAAGGCTGAAGTTGTCCGCCTAAATTACAGACATAATCCAAACTACTTCTGAAGTCTAGACTCAAAGTTTTGGTTTTCAACACTATTTTTTACTATTTCTTCTGTTTTTGCCTGAGGACTCATTCAGGGAATCAACATTTTTAGAATCACAGGAGGAGAAAAACAGATACGTCTTGTTTTTTTCTCATGTACAGACAAGCTGTAAGTACAGGTAAAACTGAGAGATCAGCCAGTCAGAGGTCTGTATTTCATCTTGTCTCTCATTTTCTCCTGCGGCATTTTTTTTTGAATTATCAAGAAAATCAATGAGGTTATGTCCAGTGATATCTGGGACTTGTCTATCAACTCTGTATGCATGAAAGGTGATCGATTTCAATGATATTATATAAAAAAAATAGACTCCATCATTTCTCTGACCCAGGCTCTGTATTTGAACTTGATTTAGATAATCAGCCTATAATCAAATACTTACTGTGTCTTTCAGCCTTCAAAACTAGTAGATCCCATTTCAGCAATGTCTTGTTTTTATTCCTGTAATGCAGTATTTCTCACCTCTTCAATGCCAAGTTAGTTTATCAGGTTTGAAACAGCCACTTGACTAAATCAGTTCATAAAATTGAAGGTTGAATGAAACTATATTCCCTCTGTACTGCCATAACAGCTCCCATTCCCCATAGCTACCTGACTGTTCAGTGAGCTGGCTCCCTTTAACAATTCATTTGTGTTCTACTTTACTTTTTAAATTTTTCCACCACCTATCAGAAGCCTAGGAATCAATATGAATAGTCATTTTAAAATATTATTAAATGCTTTTGTCGTTACAAAAGAGAAATAAAGTGGAAGTATATAAAATTCCTATTTCAGTTTTTAAAATGTGATTCTTCCATTAATTTTATCCAGACTTTTTATCAGTCCATTCCAATCTGTTCAGACATATACATACTGAACAATCTCACTCAATGCTTAGAGTACAGGAAATCAGTAGGAGCTAAGGGGATTCACTGAGATACTGCACTCTTGGAAGTGAAGTGACAAAGCAGCCTGAATTTTTGGCTGCTGTACTTTCAGCGTTGTATTTCAAAGAAAACCCTTCTTCCAACTAAGAGTAGTTCTGCACTTCTGTTACATTATACATCCATTCAGAAACCACCTGCCCCAGTAACTCTTCATCAGCAAATCTCTCCAGGTTGCGCAAGTTCAGCTTCAATTGACATTGCTGATTTTTTTAAATAAACATTTTTTCTAGTAATTTCTGCACCTTTCGACTTGAATTTGCAATTTAAATTCCTGAATAGTGCACACATCCTACAGATAGGGGGTCTCATTCCTTTCTGCATTGCAATCCTGTCAGCCATTTGTGTCTGTGCAAAATAAGTGTGGCATAAACAATGTGCTAGGTCTGATTCAACAGCAGCTGTGCAATGCATGAATAAGGTACAAAGCAGAGGATGACTGACCACAGAAACTTTATAGCAGGTTGCTGAGTAGGTTCAGAACTATGGAAATTCTGGGTGCCAATAACTTCATGTAAATAGGTTATGTAGAAATACAAGGCTGTATTTCCAACAGGTATTACAGTATTTCTAGTATACATGTCAGTTTCCTTAATACATTCTCTCCTGGAACATATGAAATTGATGGCTTTTGTACCACCTGCTCCTAGAAGATGTATGGAATAGCAGGAGCCACAATGACTGATATGAAAAATGAAAGTATTGCAAGAAGAAGCCATTTCGTAAAACCCAATCAAAACTGATTTCTAGCAGAAATAGTAAAGGAATATCTCAACATATTTAGTCTTGAAAATATTCTTACTGGAGAGAATGACTTAGTTAGCCCTAAGTTAACATTTTCATGCACATCAGAACAATGCCTACACAAATAGCTATAGTAACACTTTAACTTTGTCTGTATCTACTCTCCATCTACTCACAAGTTCTGTGTTAAAGGAAATCCTTTATTTTATTGTTCTCATTCATTTTATTCTGATATTCTTATTTCCGGAGTGAAAGATACACTTTAAGGAAGCAGCATGTTCCAATGGGACCAGTACCAGTGCAGCAGCATGGATGAGGAGATTTCAGTTTTTAAGTCTGCAGCTGACTTCCCACAGAGACTTGTTACCTTCTGTTTATCAGCTTAACACTACATTAGGGGGAAGCTGGACATGAGCCAGCAATGTGCCCTCATAGCCCAGAAAGCCAACCATATCCTGGGCTGCACCAAAAGAAGCGTGGCCAGCAGGGTGAGGGAGGTGATCCTGCCCCTCTGCTCCACGCTGGTGAGGCCTCACCTGGAGCACTGCGTCCAGATGTGGAGTCCTCAGTACAGGAGAGACATGGACCTGCTGGAGCGCATCCGGAGGAGGGCCACAAAAACGATCGAAGAGATGGAACACCTCTCCTATGAGGACAGGCTGAGAGAGCTGGGGCTGTTCAGCCTGGAAAAGAGATGGCTGCGAGGTGACCTGAGAGCAGCCTTTTGGTATCTAAAGGGGAGCTACACGGAAGAAGGGGACCTACTCTTTAGCAGGGTCGGTGGCTACAGAACAAGGGGAAATGGTTTCGACCTTAAAGAGGGTAAATTTAGGATGGATATGAGGAAAAAAATCTTTTACAGTGAGGATGGTGAGGCACTGGAACAGACTGCCCAGAGATGTGGTTGATGCCCCATCCCTGAAGACTTTCAAGGCAAGGCTGGATCAGGCCCCGGGCAACCTGACCTAGCTGTGCATGACCCTGTTCACTGCAGGAGGGCTGGACCAGATGGCCTTTAGAGGTCCCTTCCAACTCTAAGGATTCTATGATAAAAAGGGTGCATTAGCAGAAATCTCTCTGAACTAAATAAGTATTGAGTATTCCTAAAAAATGTAAGATAAGGTACAAAAACACACAGGAAACAACACTGTTTTACTGAACAGCTAACCTGTTTTATTGAACTCACAATACTTCAGCAAGCATTTAAGATCTGAATATGGCTGGGGTTGAGCCCTGAGAGTCACTAGATGCTTCTCCAGCAACTTTAGGGAGAAGCAGAAAAAAGCTCCTCAACAGCTATAGCTTTGTAACTCAGGGTCACAGATGCATCTGACTAGACAGAGGGGCAGCAGCAGTATTTCACTGCCTCTGCACCAGTAACAGAAATAACAGCTCACAGTGGTAGCCAGAAATCACACCTCTCCAACAAGTAAGAAGCTGAAATAGTAACAAGGTGCAGAAAGGAAAGAGCAAGTGTATATCCCTCTGTATTAAAGGGGATGTAAAACTTCTCTGAATGTAACCCTCATTAGAACAAGTGCTGGACAAGCTAACAGAGCTCAGAGAAATAAAACAGCAGATGAATAGGAATTTTTCCTGAGCTACTGAATTCTGTACATCTGCACAAACCATTGTTTATAATATTGAGCATTGTTTTCAGTAAGAACCACAGTAGAGTTCACTAAGAAAAAATACTTCGTTAGATTCAGATATGTACTGGATTTGCTTTATTGTGAAATTAGTGTACTATATTCTAACCTACGCTTGCATCTTTAATAGAGTTTACTGAGCAAATGCATAAGAGGTTTTCATCCATCATCTTTCTGACATGCAAGCTAAAGTCACTTTTAATCTCTACTTAATAAATGGGATTAAGCATTCACCGAGTATGGTTTTATTGTGGCAGTTTACAAGAGCCCAGAGGACAAATTCTTCTGAATGGCAACCCATTTTTTTGCTCTTCTTGCTTGAGTACCAGATCTAACACCTCATGTAATCACCTTTCGCTCTTCCACTGAGCAGCCTACATCATGCAGGTACTCCCTGATGGGGCCTCATGGGCTTCCACTACCAGTAAAGCTTCTGATTTCTGGAAAATAGCTAAGGGCAACTGATACAGAAAAGGAAAACTAGGTTAAACACCCAATTAGAAAGTCTTTGATGAGCCAGCTCATCAAAGATAGAGAGAAGATTTGAACACATTTCCATGGTTATTCTCTATTGGGAAAAATAATTTAAGTCACGTTGGTAACACCGCTGATGTTTCAACATTTTTAAAGCTGTTCTCTGACAGTTTGGTATTTTTATCTGATATTTGCAATAAGACCAAACTCAATATCATCGTATAATTTACTTTTGGCAAGAAAGATACACCTTTGCTGTCATGTCTTCACCTGTACAACCAACTACAACAAACGCTGTCAAGACAGAATTGGTACGTTGAAAGCTATTTAAAAAGTCACATTGTAAGCAGACATGAACCCCAAAGCTCAGGCCCTGAAAGGCTCCCCTAATACACAGAAGTGCTGAATACTAGTCCCCTGATCATTTATATATGATCACAAGAAGTAATCTGATTTTGTAAAGGGCTTGGGTAAGGTTCTGCATGCCTATCTCCTTTTTTTAATAGGAAGGGTGATGATTCTTACTTAACTCAGTAAAACATTTTGAGATCAATAGATGAAAAGGTTGATACATGCACTTACATTACTGAGTACTTTGCAGCAGATAGCAGCGTGTCTGAAAGCATGCCAAATGCCCCATTTCTTATTCTACAATTTAGAAGTAGCCAGTGAATGCTGCAGGATCATGATTAAACTTTTAAATGTCACATCTACTAAGCAGCAGTATCAGTCAGTCATTGAGACAGTGTTATATGAACTTAGTTCACATCAGTGAATGAATTATACAACTCTTTTCACATAATTTGCTTCAATAGGATATGCACATCTCACGGCTACGGTCCATCACTGTGTTGCTCATCTAAAGAGTGTGAAAAATAAACACTCTTTATTCAGCTTCACTTTAGGGAAAAAAATACATAAATTGTATACACCAAGCAGCACAGGGTATTATCTTTATACACATCAGCTCCCTGGGATTTCAGGTCTATAAAAATCAATAGCAATGATACCAGACTGAGTCCTGACCTATCTGTACCATAGCAACTGCCTCCTACAAACTCTGTACAAGGTCAAGAAATGATGAGCTGCTAATTATGAGGCAAGGACAAGTGATAGAAGCCTATGCTTTTATCTCCAAACATTCTCTTATGGTGTTGTTTTCTCTTCATTATAAAGCTGTTAACTGAAATATCTTTCTGACCATACAGTACCTGTATTCAGATTTCAGGCAAAACTATAGCATGTAGTTCAGGAAATCATAACTGCAGTAGTACAGCATTTGTAAATACCAAAAATAAATCAAATGAGAAGTCAACTGGCTTGATGTGCTCAGTCACAGAACAGAGCTTTCGTTTGATCTCTGGCAGCAGCCACAAAAATCTGCCTCAGAGCAACAAAAAAAGGCATTGTTGAACTGTCTAGGTTTACCCACACCAAAATAAATGCTCATTTCCATGACAGAGACGGGCATGTTTGTACAGTCATGCTCACTGACAGCCATCTGTAGTTGAAGTCAAGCAACCTGAAAGAATTCATACTCAAATTGTCCTACATTGATTCAGCTGCGTGGTAACCCAGCTCAGCCTTTCTCCAGCCACCACTGCTCTTTTTTAGGTAGCATGGGTCACATCCAAGCCTTTCACCAGGAGAGAAGTCTCTGCTCCAACTATGACAGCCCACTACCAGATAGTCTATTTTTTTTTTTTGCCTTGCCAATGAGGAATAAAGAAATAACCTACAGATAAATCCAATCCAGCAAAGGATGGTTTTCCTTATGGAAAGGCTACAATTTAAATACCTGCTTACACTTTAAAGAAACAAATTTTTAAATAGGGAAAAAAAAAATAGAGGCCCCTCAATGCTTAAAGCAACTTTTCTAAAGACATAGGGAAAGCTCTAGTCAGTTGGAACAATGCATACCCCCTTCTGAACAAGCTTCAAGGAAGAAAAATAAGAAGTGTTTGTTTTGTCTCAAAACACAGCAAATTGTTTTCTTTCAAGTCCATTTGATGACAATAACAAAAACCTCTCTGGGTTTCCTCCGAGCTCTTCTTTAGGTAAAATCCACGAGCTAGTGTACTCGGAGCTACGGCACAACAGAGAGGGAACAGAACAGATCTCTCCCGGTGTCTCCCAGAAGTCATAATTCAGGCTTTGATTTGAGAGAGGTGCATTTACATGCAAAGAACAATTCCCACTTCTACTCGTAAGATTAGCAGAAGGAAAGCCTTGGAAGCTCAGATGAAAAAAAACCTGCCTGACCTCAAGTTGTAAAGGTCACTCAAACTCTGCTGGACTGCAAAGCTTTAATCTTATGGCAGGGAGGCCACAAATGGAAGATGGTGCCAAAACCTGCTCTCAGTCACTGTAAGGCTCGAGTCCTTCCTTTTACTTTTCAGTGTAAAAGCAAAAAAAATTGGAGCAGTGACCTTGAGACTTCTTCTCCAGCCACATGCCATGCTCCCTACGTGCCCATGGCTCCACGGAGCATCATTAGCCCTGTAGGAGCACAGTTCCCAGAGGACCCCTCAGGTTTCACCATCTTCCCCACTCTCCTGCTCTTCTCTAATTGCACTTTTAAGGGAAAGAACGAGCAGCTATATTTCTTATTAATAGCATAAGTGTCTTTAAAGTGCTGTTAGCTTTGCTGCTTCTTATATTTTTAAAGCATTGTATGAAGGGTTAAAATGCACAGAACTCACTGATAACTGGAGCTAAATGACTAAATTTCTGTGCTGCTTCCAAGTAGTAATTTTTGTCTGACTGACAAGGTCCTTGTCTCTTTGAGTAGCAGGGTCACAGAAGCCATCAGTCAATTACCCTTTCCCAGTCCAATGACTGCCTTTTCACCTCTCTGACTGAAAGGACTTAACAGTGTTATTCACACTTCCACGACTGTAAAGCTCTCCATGATCTCTATGGATAAGAGATGCTCTTCAGATAAAAGCTGGAAACCTTGTGATGTGTTGCTTTTCTTTTGGTACATTTGCACGGCTCTATGCTAGCACAGGTGGAATTACAGAGTCGACAGCTGTCCATTCATTCTTGTTTCTTCCTCACCATCTTTTATTTCCCTCCTCTGCAGTGGCCTCATAGACTTGAGTAATGGAGAGAAGGGAAGTAAAACACAGCGCTAAATGCATGCCTGGCTCCATTCTCTTCACTGGAATTACACCAGGAATGAATTTAGGCATAAACTCTTTTCATTAGTTGTACAGCAACTAGAAATGCTAAGCAACGTTGTTCCAAAGACAGCCAGTTTACATGCAACAGCTCATCACAGTAGCACTGTGCATAGTTACCTTCCCTTCATAAAGAGCAGAACTAGAAATGAAATAGTTAGATGCTTTAAGCCAGAGCCCTTCACAAAAGGGAGACAGCAGCAAGTACTGAGTTATAAATTGGGGATATTGCCACGTAGTCTTTATTCCAATACTGGTTATGTGCATTTCAAGAAGTTTTTCAAAGTTGTACCCTTAAACTAATAAAATCCTCACGGTGGGTTCCTGCATGCAATTCCTCCATTGCAGATTGTGCATTCAGCAGGGGAGAGGAGTTTTGTGTTTAGCCGCGGCTGCAAGCATTTCGCTGGCTGATTCAAATTGCTCAGAGGAGCCTGACAGTTCTCCCAAGTGTCATGAACAGAAGATGCCCATGACTTGTTTGGTTTGAGAAAGTAACTCCTGCTTTGCATAATCACCTTCCTCTTTGTCACATGCACATTGTTCCGGCATCACAGGTCTGACATGTAGCCACTATTTTAAATTGCTCTCTACATACGGTTTCAGTGATGTGGAATGGCCATCTCATTACCATAAAGGTCAAAAGCTGAGGTGTGCAGCGTACTGCAAATACAGAGGCTACTGGGCTCTCTGTTCCTATTGTCTTTGAAAGTCAAGACTCTTTCCACTTAGCAGCAATGTTGAGCACTTAATTGCCCTATGTGGAATTAATTTCTTCAGTAATAATAAACTAAGTTAATCACAGTTGCAAGTCTGCCTTCAGTACAATTACTCCAACACTGATTTTGACTCTTTGCTCACAGATCAGTGTGTTTGCATAGAAATGAGGAACCAGTTGATATTTCAGTCTTACAACACAGTCAGTATGTTCAAACATTCAATTCAGGTTGTTGGCAAGAGGGATGAGAAGAAATAAATCCAGCTGTGAATGAAATACCCAAAATGCTAAGAAAAAGAGAGAACACTACACACACTCATTAAGACATCCTACGGTCAATTTTATCATGAAGCTGTATTTGACTTTATATCAGTCAACTTCTACTGCAGGGATTATTTAGAGGTTTATATACATGAAGTGCATGAAAAGAGACTGGCAAAATACTGATGTGTTGTTCACTCTCTTTACCCTGAACTTTGAAAAGCAGTCTAACCAAAGAACATACCATGACTCAGTTCTCACCTGGGGCTTTGTTTTTTAACCGATATACATTGCTTCTCCCATAGACATTCCAAAAAAAGGTTTTTTTTTTCTTAAAAAAAGACAGTCAAGCATACAAGACTTCTAAGATGGGAGTTCACAATTTTCTTCTAGAGCAGGTAAGAGAATTGACTCAGCCCTATCGCTGAGTCCATCTTGTAGGTCAAAATGAAAAAATAATTTATCCATTTTTTTTAAAATCTTCCAGCTGGCTTTTATGTGCATTATTTAAAATACAATGGGCTGCAAAACAGTGAACTCTGATTAAACCTCGATTAGAATCTGAAGTGACACGAAGTGACACTGAACAGCATATCAGCTCAGTACATCATAACCCAGTCCCTTTTCTTCAGTCCATGAAGGAATGTGTGCATCTAAAGACATAACCGGTTCCTGCTTACATTGGGATCACACCCAAATTGTACTAGACACTGCCAACAGCACATCACTGTACGTCACAGTTCCTTGAAGTGGCAACACGAAGGCAGAGTAAGAAGAGAAAGGATTAAAATATATATGCTAAGTGCTAGATGGATTGATGTCCATAGGTAATCAGGCCTCAGGATGTGGAAGAATCACGTAGCCCATAGCCAGACTGATTAAATGCATTATTTGTTACGTTACTATTGAACACATTGCACTTCCACTATCAGTTTTCATACCTCAAAGAGTTGAATGAAGGTAGATGGAGATCTCTTCTTGCGCTAGCTAAGGAGGACAGTGAAGATATCACTAATCAAAGCCATAAGGACACTCCTAATTCTTGCCCAGTATTAGTCAACCTGCAGATAGCCGTATCAGTGAAGTTTGACTTCCTACACATCAGTAAAAATATCATTCTTAAATGGGAGAAGTAGATTAACAGGAACTTGCTACTCCTCTTCTTGTAAGTCTCGAGATGTTACACACACAGCAAGTGCTGTAGTTCCTCATTACAAGCATGCAAACAGGAGATACCAAAGAACACTTCTATCTGAAGACAATGCTCAAGACAATTAATTATCACCAGAAGGTGTTTTAACATTTTAATTCAATTAAGCAACTAGATTGTAATGGCCTTCATTACAGCAACACCAGAAAAGCTCCCCAGCTTTTAACACACAAAAGCCTGCCACCACTTTGAGTGAGGTAAGGAAGTACCAATCTCTTGCATGGAGGTGGAGCACCAGGTGAAAGCAAACTAAGTAAAGTTTCCAATTTCCTGTCTTGTCACCACCTGTGCAGGACATTCCCACTCTGGCTGCAGGGAAAGAACCACCCAGCTCCTCAGAGATCTCTCATTTCACCTGATGAGTCAGTGTCTGGAATACAAAACAGGATTCAAATCCCAGTTAAGAAGTGTGGTAGTTGATATAATGAAGCCACCCAATGCCTCACACCCAAATTCCCGAGAACTACAATCCAAACCTCCCTGCTGAGCTGGGTAGCTCTGGTACAGCATGAATACGGCAGACAGCCATCAATCCCCTTTGTCAGAAGTAGGCAAAAAAAGCTTCCACAATGCAACATGACACTCAGCAGTTACCTCTTCCCTCAATCTCTCAAGAGTGCAAAAATCCACTAGAATGGTCAAAAGTAGAAGTTGTGAAGGGTCACCTGAAAAAAACCCACCCAATATCACACCTCTGATTTCTTTAGGGAATCACAAAGCACAAGGGGATTTCTGTTGTCTTCCAAGTCTGACAGCAGAGATTGGATTTATGCAAATTATAAGGTCAAACTAATTAGGAGATAGGCCATAGGTATAACTCAAACATCCAAAGCTGACATGTGTAAAATTCTGCATGCTAAACAATCAAGGTGCTTAGAGTCAGAACATTCAGAAGTGGTTGTCTCTATGGAGTGAAATTTAAGGAAGGATTTGCTGAACTACATGGCTGTTATAGTCTGTGTGTTTTACAGCTCTCACAAGAGAAGACGAAGTCCTGCTCTTATCTATATTTCTGCAGCACAATTAAAATCTATTTCTCAGATACCTCATGAAATGAAAATGCTATTTTGTGGATGGCTGTGGCAAAAATTCATTTGCAGTGGAATATAGTTGATGTAAAGGAATGGAAGTTCAGACCCAATTTTCAACCACTGTGCATCTATAAGCCAGTAACTTGCTTACATTTGGGTGTCCAGTTTTTTCAAATTGAGCAATCAATGTCTTATCAATAACTAGAGATAGAGAGGGTGTAAGAAGAGACCGATTTCAACTATACCATTTGTACTACCTGAAATTATATGCATAATGGTCAATATGCAGTAATTAATAACTCTTTTGGTTAGTTTAAGAGCAGAGGTGCAGATAAAATTAGGTTTTATGTAGCAGAAAACAAATCCATGCATGTTTTATGATGAAATTAATCACCTAATTTAACTGTACATTGACTTTTGCTAGCTAATACAAATACATAAATGGATAAATGCTTCTTTTAGTAGTCTGAAGTTTTTCTCCCTGCACTTATCAGGTGAAGAGGAGAGGGAAAATAGAGCCTGAGTTTACTTTATGACTTTTTTCCCCTCCCACATTATGCTTCTAATATCAGTGACAGATAATGGCCTACATTTCCTAGCTGAGAAAGAGTGCCTTTCTCAAAACAGTAAGAGAAGTGGCACTCATGAGGTTTGCTCTTACTACTCACAGTATGACAGAGTAATTTTACTCGTACCTGATCCATCTTGTTTCTTCAGTTCCATTTCTTTTTTCCCCCACTCATCTCTGTCCTCTCCTTCTACTTAAGAAGTCATTTACTTGGCTTCACAGTTCATTAAAATATTCCCTGCTTCAAAGCCCTTTTACAATAACACATTACACACGTTAATTAATACATACATGAAATGATTTTAAGGCAGTTGCTGTCTTACAGTTTTCAAGTGACCTCCAGTTTCCACTCTCATTACTATCTGCATGGGTAAAGTCCATTTGACACAGTACGCACACAGTGCAAGTTAGGGAAATCCCAGAGTTCTCCGAATACCCCGCATGGGTGAGGGAGCAGTCAAGCTGGAGCAATGTGAAGGTGATCTGTGGTGGTCGAATGTTCTTTTCTTTCATTTTCCTGTCATATAAGAATTTGCTTTGAATTGGACAAACAGTTCATAATGAATTATTTACTTGATTGACAAAATCTCTCTGAATTATTTGTGAACAATTTACAATTTTCTCATTAATTAGTTTAAATCATTTGATACATAATTTCACGATGCATCCATGTGCATAAGTTAAGTTTTGTAAATATCAGCTTTCTGTTTGCAATAAACAACCCTAAGCACATCTGAGGCTTTTTTGGAGAAATATTTTTATAATTAGAGCCATTATTTTAAGGCAGAAAAGTTCCACTTAAGAAGTTTAAAAATCTACAAATTAACACCATTCAGAAATTTTTAATTGATATTTGGCATGAAAAATTGGATATTGAATTTAGATATATAAATATTGTATACCATAATCACAGCCTGAAAGATATATATACATTATTGAAGAAGTAGACGCACTGTGTTTGGAAGATCTATTTTTCATTTTTCCAGCTAAAGACAGACAGTTGAGAAGAAATTTCATAAGAGGCTTGAGAGATGCCATCCTAAAATATTAAAGGTACTTAATTTACTACAGCAACATCCTTAGCAGCACTATAATAAAAGCTCCGTCTGTCTGCTCTTCCATTCTTTACCCTAACTTCAAAAATCTTATCTATAGCACTCGTAAAAATGTCGTGCACTTTAAAATTTAGCTTGAAAACAAAATCAAAGAGAGGGAAAAAGCTGCCTAAATAAGTTTTTTTGGACTGTTTACAAACTAAAAGACAGAAAATATTCACAGATGTACGGAGACAGCTTGCATCTCCCTCCTGGTAAGAAAGGCCACTTTTGTTTTCTAGCTTCTTTCAGTCAACAGTTGCTCACTGACCTCTAACGCCTAAGCTTTAAAACTTGCAACTCAGAAAGCATGAATAAGATATCTCTGAAATACGTACGCTTTAAAAATAATAAGCAGAGTTAAGAGATTTGGTGCTGTTTTCAGGACCAAATCCTCAGCAACACTTGATCTGAAGAAAGTTCCCCTGCTTGGGGCAGCAGGTTGGACCAGAGGACCCCCACAGGTCCCTTCCACAGTACCTTTTCCTAAGAAGCTGCAAGTTCATTCTGTGGGAAGGACTCATGCTTGCAAAGAGCTTAAGTTTGGATTCCAAACTTAAGCTGTTTTTTTTTTTTTTTATTTTGAAGGTTGCTTCTTTAAATGGAGACAGTAGCTATGTAATGAGAGAACTTAACTGCCATATGTCTTCTCCAAAAGTGCAACTTCGGTGGCATCATTTCTGGTGCTCCCATGATAAAGAGTTGTTTGGTTATTTTTTCACTTAACTAGGCTTTTGACTACCAGTTTACACAAGAACTAAAAGCTTTGAGTAGTTTGACTGAAAGAATTAATAACTGTTATTTCCAGAATGGAGACATTTTGAGTACTTGTAAAATGCATTGCTTTTCTGAGGCACCTAAGATCCAAGATTCTAAATGTCTTTGCTGACGTTTATTTTTCTCTTCAAATACTTTTGTAAGAAGGGTCAGAACTAAGGTTAGGAGAGACTCAAAACATTCCACTGAAAGGCTCCATGACATTTCCAACCTCCTATTCTTCTGCTCTAGCCAATAGAATCATCCCCACACTCAGTTCAGCACCTGCACCACTATGATAAACCTTGGAGCTTTTCTAGTCTATCAAGTTAATGACATGCATTTTAGACAAACCTTTTAACTAAGCCACCAGTACTATCAAGGAGCAGTTAGCTTACAGATACAAGAATTCTGCAGCTTTATGAGGTCCCTAAACATATATTTACATGATAAATGGTAATAGACTCATCATACACCCATCCTGTGCATAGGGAGACTGACACTCCTAAAGCTCCATGTAATGCCATGATGCTCAGCAGCACTAGCTGCAGATGAGACATCTCTGCCATTAAGCCAACCTTGATGCTAGGTCTGGGCCAATAAATCAAATCACTCCTAATGTTGTTCTACATTAGCATTGCATCAGAGCCAGCTCTGCTTCCCAGGCAGATTAGATTAGATCACTCCTTATGTCACTCTGTATTACCTCTGGTTGCCCACAGCTTTGTGGGAGAACTGTCAAGGTACAGATAAAATCCAAGCAAACATGCTAATAGATAAGATAAGGTGAAACAGTGACATAGGAATCCCTGCAGTGCTTTTGTACCAAGAGGAAGTCCTCTGGTAAAGGAATTATGCTTTCCATGACTGTTTATTTAATCTTCGACAGTTTCTTACTGAGATGAGAAACTGAATTCCTCTAACAACACAGCACACATACAGCTGCGAGTAAAGGTTGGATCCATTGCCAGGCTGTTTCCTGGAGAATTGTATTGTGCCTGTAGAATTCTTTATGGACAATTAACCAAGTCTAGAGATAATATGATAGACAAGAGTACATCTTCACTTTACTTTCAGTAAGGTCTTCTACTGGAAGAGCTCGAAGTGTTTTCATGCCATGCAGCAATTCATTTGCCAATACCCACACAAATCTGGAATGACCAACTTATGGAATTTCAGCTCATGATTCCCTATTTTCTTCCTTTCTTTACCTAATACAGTGCATTTGCCTTCATAATGTCCTCAAACATTTTACACAACGTTAATTTCAGACACCTAAGCCCCAGTTGCACAGGAGTTCACGTTTTTATACATACATTGCTTCATTCTTATCTATTCGAAACCTATCTCTATAATAACTGCTCTAATGCTCTCTTAAAAAGACCTCTGTGGTATTCAGATCAGGACAGTACCTTTATGAAATGGTGGTGCGTCCCATAAAGACTCCAGAGACAATATACTCATGTCAGTACACCTGTTTGTTAGTATCAGTACTAATTTAGTCAAGACCTACATAAAAGTCTCTTCTGGACACTAAGACATGCCCATGAAGCATATTACAGTTAAAGACAATATTAGAGGGAAAAAAAGCATTCTTCATTTACATAAGTTAAACTGAAACAAAATACATATACTGCACCTTCAATCCTCAAGGTAAAGACTGAAGCCAAATCCGCATCCTGCAATTCCAGCCTTCTTTTCCAATCTTCTCAGGTCAAAAAAGGTAGCTATAGAAATAAAAACAAAAGATAAGGATTCCCCTCTTGATAACGGGCAGCAGAAGTGACTACCAAGTCAAAACAGCCATATAAGGCAAAGGAACCATGAAAACATGTAAAAGGGCTCTGTTTACTCCTCAGAATCATGGCCGATCTAATAAAAACATCCCTGCGCACCAGCTTACAATTCCATCTGACTAGCTACACCTAACCTAATGATTCAAAGACTAATTAGTTCATTTACTTTACGGCTCATTTGCTGCAGTAACAATGAAACATTATCTAGATACTGTTCTTCCTGCAGGGGCCAGGAAGACTATTAACAGAACTTCAAAAGAAAGGAAAAATGAAATTTCCATTATACCTTCCCATAAGCAGCAGATCAGCTTACATTCATTCTTATAAAGAAAGGCTCAGTATTCTAGCCCTGATCCAGCAAAATATTAAGCATGTCCTACAGACTAAGTGCAAGTGGTCTCAGCAGTTGCAGCACCTACAGTATTCCCATTTTCACAGTTGAGCACAATCTGAATGATTTCAGAATAGAGCAGTGTATCACTGTCTGTGAATGAAGCAGTTTGAATGGTATTCACTAACACGTCTATTCAGAGAAGAAAGGAAAAAGAAGCTAATTGCACTGCAATTTATGCTTCTTCTTTCCTGTTACTTTATTGACATAACTCCTTATCATTTCTAGTTACCTGGAGAAAGGGGAAACTTGAAACTTTAAGTTATCTGAAATAACTGTCAGCTCCTGCCATAGCTAAATTTCATAAATGCTACACTAATGCAAGCAGACTCAATCTAAAGTTCAGAAGAACCTGGATTATGCACATGTTAGTATTGCTTTTTTAAACTAGGTAATCAGCTTTAATAGTCCTTTCTCTGTGACCACTTTACCATATCACTACATGATTTACCATACTAAAGCAGAGGTTTGGCACTCAAAAACAGGTTCTGCTTCTGCATCTATCATTCCCTAATGACCACTTTTATTTCTCTTTGGATGAGGTACACTCGTTAAGTTCCCCAGATCATCACTTCTCTGCTTCTAAATTGCCGTTACGGAAGAGGCAGGGAGTGCTGCCTGTATTTTCCCCCACATTTGGTTAGCCAAATGGCCCAACTAACACTCATGTTGGTGCAGCTGAAGAGGTGCTTTGGAAGGGGGAATGAGAAGCTGGAGGGCAGAAGCCAGCAGCTCCTTAAATCAGAGGCGCCGCTATGGAAGAAAGTACATGAAATCTTAGTGCTAACCTTTAGAAAACAGGCAGACTGCAAGCAAGAATAATTGTTATGGGCCAAACCCTGCTGGTTTTACTCATGCTGGAAGTCCTATTGCCATTAAACGTAACTGTATGTGTGAATTAAGCAAGCAGTGTTTGGATTTTTATTTATGTAGTCTCCCATGCAATAACACTGAATGGAAATACACTTGTTTACTTTTAAAGGCGCTTCAAGTTTTACTGTTACAAGAGTGTCACTGCCTTTGTGCTGCTTTTCTGCAAAATAACAGTCTTTCATAAATACTGCCCTTCGTTTCAATTCCTCATTTTTAAATCTTCACATTTAAGCTACAATACAAATAGGTAGGTTAGTGCTCATTACATGCAATGTTTCTGTATCTTCCTGAGCTTAATTTAAAACAGATACGTTGCTGTCTTCCAAATATGTTGGTTTCTGATATTCTAAACAGATTTTTAGTGTAGATACATGCTCTACTATTTTCCCTTTCACCCGAAATAAAGTTTTCCCTGATCGCTCTTGCTACTGCAGAGAAATACATTATCCATTTTGCCCTGAAAGAAATGTGAAAAAGGAAAATGCTGATGGCACAAGAAGCAATTTGAATCCCATGATAGAAAACATAGCCCTAGCAAACAATGCACTGTAATAAGTAATAGTATAGGAACACTGTTTTTTTTGGGGGGGTTATCAGAAGAGAAATGCAAGGTACACATTTTTAAACAAATAAATGTTTCCTTTTGCCCTTTTTTCAGCAGCAGAAAGGTGGTAGATGCAAGCGAATAGATTTGAAAAATACATACCCTGCCTATCACTCAGCAACTACAGAATTGGTTTTGGTTTTAATAATGTGAATTGGTTCCACTTCTGTACAAGCAACTTATGAAGGACAGACAACAGATAGAGGTCAGGCACTATTACAGCAAGTCATGTCCCTCAGGCTGTTCTGGCACCCTTTGCTGTTATTTTCATTGCCATTATCCTGTGTGTAGAATAGCAAAGGAAGCAGTATATCTTTAAAAACATAAAAATGTGTTGCGCTGTTTGTTTTAGGCTTTGCTACAAGTAAATCAGATTTAGTAGGAGTGATTCACCAGGTACATATCCTTCCTTAAGTGTAATAGCTCTACGCAAGATCGCAGAGTTTCAGGGATGGCAAAGCATGCATTAGGTGTTATCCAAGTGCATAGTTTGCGTCCTGTGCGACTACCAGAGCTCATTACACTGCTCCTGATGTACCAGGATGAATTTAAAAGTTCGTGAAGTGCTGCCTTGTGACAGGCAAACTACTTCTGACACAAAGCTGAAAGTTGCTGCTAGTTAGCAGTTCTTTGGTGACCTTTCAGAAGAGAAGGGATGGACTTGGTCCAAGTTATAGCACACAGACATCCGCATCAGCACCACGAGCACTTCTGTTCTGCAGAAGAATGAATACAATCATTCTGGAGGGCAGGGGTTCCCAGCCAGACCTCACGTTTCAGATGCATTACCCACAGCTCATCCGTATGTCCTCCATCCCTTTCTTAGCATTACACACTCCGACCATATGCACCATAACAAGTGATGAGACACACAGATGATGATACACAGATTACTGGGCAATACTATTTTTCTTGTTTAACTTCTTATGAGAATCATCACAGAGAGGATCAGCTATTATCTTAGGAGCATTATTGCCACCAGAAACATCACAATAAAAAGTGAACACAAACATAAACTAACTCATCTGAAAGAGATTCACAATTGGGCTTAACCATGGCTTTTGAAAGGGCCTGCATTACTGAAGTGACTTCACTGAGGGCTGATTTTTAAGTCATACATACATTTCTGTGCTTCCTCTAGGAAGAGGAATATTAGGAAAAAAAAAATCACACTTCTGTTGCAGAGAGCAGATACTTTCTTCAGCTGTAAGATTACCTTCGGAGACCAGCACTCAGTCACTGCTCCTCTGCCCACATAACCCCACAGAAAAAAGTGAATGCCCATAACTGCACCTCGCCAGCTGCTCCATTCCTGAAATGTTTTTTATATTTGGGCTGAAGTCATCGGAAAATTTCCTCTTTTTTTGGAACAGAGGGACTTTCTGCAAATATGCTCCCAGAGTTAATTAGTGTGCTCTCTGCTATTTGCTTGCTACCTGCCCCACACAGGGGCTACACGTCACTGCTTGGCAGGGATTGTAAAGCAGCTCGCTCTGTACAATAGAAGCTATGATTTATATTAATATTTTCAATGCATATTTAACTGCAGAAAACCAGATTACGCTGACAGCTCATGTTTAATCACCACTGTTGTAAAGTAAGGCATAATTTGTTGCCATGTGTATACACATCAGCTCTTTTGCCTCAGGCAATCACCAGTTCGTTGCCAAATCTGAAAGAAATTGGCAATTTTAAACAAATATAGATATATATAGCAGAAAAACTTTCACAGTTGAGTTTATTTCTTCCAGTATGAGTGCCAGGGATTTGGAGGAGTGACTAACAGGAGAAGAACTTGCAGTTCTACTACCTACATACACAAATAGAGTGTATCCAGTCCGTATAGACTGGAACTTACAAAGGCAGTGGAGAGAAGTGTGAACAGTCTGCTTGAAAATCACTGGCGAGCAGTAACAAAATGAGAAGTGGCTTGCCTTAAAAACAGAATCCAGTTACATCTTATTTCATACGTTGATACTGTATAAACATCTATAAAACTACAGGGTTATTTTAAGTGAGCCAAGTGTCTTTCTAGGACAAGGTAACTAGCTTTTTAGGTCAGGATTGGTTTTGGATCAAACTCAGAAATGCTTTTGACACAAACAAAATGAGATAAGGAAATATAATCTCAATGAAGATATTCTAAAACTGCTACTAAAGTTTCTCCAAAACTCTTGGTTTTCTGCCAAAAGAAAGCGGCATACTGAGTAAAGCTCCTGGAAGAGTCTAAGCTGAGCTCAGTGCTATTTTTATAAATTACCCAAATGATGAAATAAAACACACAGTAATTAAATTTGCAGATAGTATCAAGCTAAGAAGATGCATGAGGACTGGAGAGGACAGCACTGAAATTCAAAATTTATGTAGACAATTTGGAGAAACTGTAATAAATAAGATACAATTCAGTGAAGACAAGTGCAACATACTGCATTTACGTAGAAATCATCAGCTGCACTGATTAGGATCACTGCACAACTAACTACAGAACAATTAGGAGGAAGATGTGTTGGCTAAAGGATTACAAACAGAACACAGTGCTTTTTCCTAATGAAATTGCCCTGGAGCTGGAGGGCATGATGAAGACGTTACATACTGGACATTCAAAGTAGTTCTGCAGCCAGAGACTGGAGACTGTACAGACTTGAATACACCAAACATCAAGAAAGATATGAGTCACTGAATAGCTGAGAGCACAGTGATCAAAAGTTTAGAAGAGATTCTGTGAAGAAACATTGGGAGAATTGCGTTCAACTTAGCCAAGTCCTAAGGATTCATAACAACAGACTTCAAGTAACAGAAGTTTCCCCAGAAGTTGCTGTTCCTGCCCTCTCTGGCAGGATGGTTAACTTGCAGCCAGGAGCATCTAAGCACACATTAGATAAGCATTTGTCAGGAATAACTTGGAGTTATTAACCCCATCTTCAGGGGGCTGAGGGATCTCTTACAGTCCCCCCAACCCAACTGAAGCAATGACAGGTTTGAGGGAGTGGATGACAGACTCTAGATATTCTGATCATTTTATCATCTGCCTGCTCATTTAAAAAGTACACAAGATGTCAGTGATACAATACTGGAGCCAACTTCGACCTGAGCTTGTCCAGATAAAGTATTAACTAAACAGATGGCACTGATAATGAAGCTAGATAATGAGAGTGCTTAGCACAATGAAAGGTAATTAACTTGCCAAAGCGCTCATGACAGGCTACATGATGCAACACATAGGGACCTACAGCTAGAAAAGAAGGTACAAGCCTAAGTCTGGTCCTGAAAGATGGAATCTGAAACTGCTGCTGGAGTGGCTTGCAGCAGCTTGTGGCTGACCACCTGCCCTTGGTGAAAGCCCAGAGCCAGTAAGAGCAGCAGCCTCTGGGGAGCAGCCAGCTCTGAAGATTGCAGCGAGGAATCCTTCCCGCAATGAAGCGTTAAGAATGAAAATATTGGGTTAGCTTAGCCGTCCTCAGAGTGTTTGCTTTTACCATTCTTTTTTGAGTCTGCTGCCTTTTAGCTGCATGTAAGTAAACCGAAACATAGCTTTTACTTGGTTTTATTGCAGATAAAAGGGGAAGACTCACCTCACAATCATCCATCTATTATGCTGCCCCATATTAATTTCCTCTTAGCACCATCTTAAACATCCTCATGTTTACTTCTCTGGGAATTGTTTTTGTATTTCTTCATCAGTTCAGTTGCTCTCTTTAGGACCTCTTCCATTATTTCATATGCCTTTTGAGATGGAATGACGGAGATTGAACACTTTAATACAAGCAACAGTGCACCATAAATTTCTGTAATGATGCTCATTTTGTCTTAATACAATCTAACATCTCTATTTCTTTCTGGACCGCACAGCACTTCAGCCTTCTCTATGCTGTTCCCTGCAACGATCAAGTATTTTTCTCAGAGTTGTTACAGCTAATTTAGAATCTATCAGGTAGTATGATTAGTTCCAATTGTCCCTTCAGGATCAGTTACCATCAGCTGTCTACCCTGAAGCTCACCTGTCATTTATTATGGAATGCTCTATCACTGCTTGATCCTTTGCATTCTTCGCGCCTCCTCATAGCTAACAAGCCCTGTGTAACTTCACCTCACCAACAGAAAGAAACCCTATTTACTCCCTTTCCAGAAATACAGGTCCTTACATTACTCAACTATTAATCTTTTCCTCAAGTCCTTATTTCTTACCTTCAAAATCTTCCTAATCCACAAGAGAGCTTTCTTCTACTGCAGTGATCATTTTTTTCCTACAGTGGCTTTATCCTCATAAACTGCATTTACTATTGTATTTACAAGATTTCCTCTGTTCAAGTAACAAAAAAAATTCTAATAGGACGCAAAGATAGTGTTTTCCTTTACAGGAACTATTTTGATTCATTCTTTGATAACAACTTTATCTAAATGTTTCATAAAACTCCGTACCAGCATGACCACTACATTCTTTTTAGGTAGCATCCACAAAGCTGAGATTCACTCACTCAGACCATTTGTACTCCCTACATCTTCCCCTCTTCCCTTTAAGTATTTGCTTTATCTTTATGTTTGCCTTTCACTTAGATTTTCTACTATTTGAGGCTGGCTTTTACTCTTCTTTATATTTGGACAGTGTATAGCACAGGAAGACTGGAGCCCACATGTACAAGAAATACCTTAAAAAAAACAATAGTAACTTACTGCATGGAAAATGTTTCAAATACAGTGATTTACTTCTTATCAAGTGCAAACAGACATTTCTATCTCTCCTGCTCAGGTACTTCTCTGCTCAGCCCTGCTACTAATAAAAATAGTTCTCTTTCTTGGTGATTTTCTACCACTAACACCACACTGATCCAAAAGAATATTATTCTTAAATTAACTCTACTGGATATATAAGAAATGAATCTGGAGACCTCTGCCTATGCAGTTACCATCCTTAGACTAAGATGGTATCAATTCAGATGATGATTTTTCTTATCTCCACTTTGGAGCAAGTTTTCTCCATTTCCCAAAATGTAATTCAGCATAAAGAGTCAGAAAATTCCATCATCCATTCCATGGGTACATGACTCCACTGTTAATAAAATGATTGTTTGCAAAAGTAAGTGATTATAGAATAAAATGGCATTTACAGATATTAGCTAGCAAGCAACCCCTAGCTGATCAATTATTGACATTCAACACTCCCAGGTATCACACCTGGCCACAAAGCTACCTCAGACCAGTCTGTTGCATATGAGGAATGACTAGGATGAATAGTTCACAAAAATCACTATTTAGAGGTACAATTTTAGGTGATAAATAACCAACTGCAGTAGAATACTACAGTCTCCTGTGTAACCTCACTGTAGCAGTAGAAAGAGTTAACAAGAATGCAACACAGAAGGCAACCAGGGCATACTCAGATGATGGTAGGGAAATGAGTGACAACCAAGGAACCCATTTCCACGTCCACAGCTTGATCTGTCCAAGGCAGCAGTATGAAGCCAAAGAGCAGTAAGCTAAAAGGGACATCTCATAGGAGCAAGGGATGCAGGTGAGCTTGATGACAGAGGAGAGATTCGAGGAGAGCTTCCAAAGAAGCTGCATCATTCTCAGGTTCAGCGGATGGCAAGACTGAAGAGAAAGACTAAAGCAAGTTACGTGTTATCACACATTGCCAAGATGCCATTGTTAAGTGAGCACTATGCTTTAAAGAAACTGTGTTGTCATTGTTCTCAGAGACAGTCCGAGATTAAGATAGACTACTAGCCTACAATCCAGAAAAGACAGTGAAAACTCTATGATACTTCCTCAAGAGAAATCACAGATAGAGGCTACCTCAGGGAACAGAAGGTTAGAGATAGTATGCAGCAACCTAGTAACCACCATAAGAAAGTGGTGCCATTTTTCCAGTACCTGCCTTTTCATATAACTGCAGAGTCTCCTTGCCAACTCAAGTTTGTACACTAACTACATTGCTTACTTCTTTGTCAAACTCAGGAATACGTCAGCAGAATGCAGCCTAAATATCATCTCTACCTGAGCAGGAGGTCTGAGTTCATGCTTATGTGAACCCTGCAAATCAGGTCTGAGAAGAACTAAGCATCTACAGACCAAGCCTGCAGCCATACAAGCTCTCCTCTTCCTAAAGACTTCCTGAATTACCTAAAAGTGTCCAGAAATATTCTTATCTCAGTATTACGGCTACACTGGAATGGCACATGAGTCATAAAAGTCAATTAGCATGAAGTTCCTTGATTCCTAGCGTAGACATACCTTTAGATGCTTTTCTATGGTGCTGTGAACAAAACATTCCCAGTCAGAAGTAGAAATCAGCTTCCTCCACAGGGGACTGGAAGCTTGGAGCGTAGAAGCAGACAAGGAACTCCACTCAGCACTGACAGTTATGAAATCTATTGTTCAGCTTTTGGACTGAATCAGTGCTAAGATGAATCACTCTACATTTCATCTTCTGGTTTCCACAGACCTTTGAAGGTCTATGCAGTGGGCTACTGTCATTATTAAAAAAAAATTGACAAAGATGAAATAATTCCTAATGAAATGAGACAATCTCAGGATACTGAGTTGTTCCAGTAAGTGTGACATTCAGCACAATTTTAAGCTCTAGACAACTCCTACCAACAGACTTGTTACAAAATGAGAGAATGAGCAGCTTCACATAAAAGGAAACATCAGGACCATAGCTGATCAGTTCTGACAAAAATCCCTAGAATCTTCGAAAACAATTGTTTCTTGTAAAAAACAAGCCAGTATTGAATGAAAAAAACTTACCCAAACAACCCAAAAACAAAGAAAAATATACACTATTGTAATCAATGACATATGGCTGATTGACACGCTCTTTATGATCCTACAGTAGAGAGTAGAATCTATTTCTGGAAAGGACCTCCTGAAAAATTTAGTTATTGCTTATGAGAACACACGTTTTCACACAGGTACTTCATGTATTTGTCAGAATATCTTATACTTCAATGTGATGAAACATCAGGTTATTCTTCCATAATACTGGGCAACTGGTAGTAAGAGCTTAACAGGGTAAACATTTACAAAGTCTCCACTAAGTAAAAGCTTACAATTCATAATACACAGAGAACCAAAACCCTCTAAATAGTTTCAATAAAATCTTCATTTTAGATGAAGGATAGATGTATGCCAGTTCTGTTTTCACACGTATCGTTTGTTTCAGAAAAGGATAAGTTAAAAGAGATCTGGAAGTGTTGATGAGTTGCCAGAGTCGAAACTGATGTGGCATTTCCTTTCTAAGGCTCTGTTTTCAGAAATAGCAGCTTTGAACTTCACCTTCTGGGGAAAATTGCTCATGCTTATTCTCAACACAGAGATAAATGATTCTTGAGGGAAAATTTCAAGAAAAGCCATGACCATATTTTTTAGTTAGCAAGCGTAGAAAGTATATCAGGCACTTAACAATGAACTTCTGTGAATTCATCAGACCAGCAACAGAAGTTTCTGCAGCAGCCCTTCCTCTCATCTGTGCCTATACCCCAGGCAGGAAGGCAGCCACAGATGCTATTTACAATCCCTCCTCAGAATATGACACTAGATTTTAAGGCCAATGATATAACCCTGGAATTATGTACATGTGGTGCATTATCATTAAATTTGAGCTAAAGCTTAGGTTGCTGTCTGCACTTGATACGCAGCATCCACAAACTTGTCCATGTTGGACAGTAATATCAAAGAGTATCTTGCAGTAAAGCTGAGATACGCATGGCTGACCCTATTCTTCATATTTATTGATTTAAATCACAATTATATTTACCTTTCAAACATAGCTTTCACCAGTAGGTTTCCAAATATTCCACAGCGGAAGTCAAAGCTATCGGCATTCTGCAGTTGTGAAATTTGAAGTAAAGGGAGGTAAAGAGCTTTATCAAGAGTCATCCAAAACACAACAGACTGAAGGGAGGGATCATTAAGACGGGCATGGGGCCAGCGCAAAGAGAAGGACAGAACGCTACAAATGCGGCTCATGGAAAAGAGGTGCAAAAAAAAAAAGCAAAAGAGATGTAGAAACAAGGATAGTATATAAGTAAAATCTTAACAGGTAGAACAAGAGCAGTGCATTAGATCTGAACAGATGCAAAGGGTACAGTCAGGACCAGTGGAACATGTAGCAACAGGGGTGTGAGAAAGGAAAATATAAAAAGAAACTCTTTGATAGGGACCACGAGGGGGCCTAAAAAGGCCACAGAAGAAGAGGCTGCAGCAGTCCAGATAAAACCAAAGACATGTGTCAGCACAGGAGGGTTGAAGCTGTGCTCGGATGGCTTCTGACCTGTGTGACTCAAGGTTGTTGTTTTTTCAAAACTTCAAAACTGACACCTATGCTGCCATGCACACTCAGGCTTTGCTAAGTGTGAAACAAAGCAGTCGATTTGCTTTTCATGTCCCTCTTCTCCTCTAGAAGGATTTTCTCTGGGGCGCTTTTCTCTCTTGCTCTGATTTATTCTCTCTCCCACCACGTTTTTTCCCTTATGCTACTCTTTAGTACCAAGTTCAATGTTCCTTCTCCAAATTTGTGAGAGTAACTCCCTCCCTGGGTAGTACAAGGGTTTTTTTTTTTTCCCCCATTTAAATTGGTTTAAGCTTTGGTTTTGTAATAAGGGATTTTTCTTCTCTTCTGCATCCCTATGACCAACACTTCTGCCCTTTACCTCAATCAACATGAAAATGGCATTTGTGCTGCTATGTGCAAGGACCTAGCCTTAATGTCAGAATTTTTTGAGGAGAACAAGAGAGAGACAAAGAATTCACCCACCTCCAACGCAAAAATATTGGGAAATTTTCTCTTGCTATCACTTATCACGCCTGTGCGTATAGTAAGATGCTATATTTGCTTTCAGTGCATTTAACATTTCAAATGTGCCTCATTTAAAGCAGATCAGCCTGTCTAGAATTAAGACATACAATCATAGAAGTCAAGTACTAATAGCCTGGGCATAGCATAGCACATTCTTGAGAACATGCTGTTTCTTCTGATGTTTGCTAAGCATTTGCGGTATTTCTCTGCTATTAGTCTTCTAAGACTTTCTCAATACCTCTTAACCCTTTTCCATCCTTCACATGCATGAGCATTGGGCAATTCAAATTCAAATGTGCACCCTTCAGGTGCACATTTTTTCTAATGATCATCCACATATCCTGCATCTTCTTTTATTTTGGTCACAAATTACAGGCATTATAAGTTGACACAGGTTGCCTTTTATTTAACAAACAGCCTTTCTTCTGAAAAAGAAGATAAAAGGAAAGTCTTTACACCCTTTTACAACTGTTTCATGGATGGGATGTCCCTGAGAACTTTTTAAAATACTGTCACCAGACACAGGGATAACTGAGAAATACACAAAATATTTTTGAACGTAATTCCTTCAGTAATTGCTCATAAGAACTGTGGCTCTCCAGCAAGATCCTATTCCAAATGGCTAGATTTGGCTTTGTAAATAACTTTCATGTCTGATAAAAGCCAGGCAGGCTTCTGTTCCTAGCTGCACAGCGGAGTCCTTACATGACTTCAGGCAAGTAACTTACAACCACAATTTCCAGCCAATCGAGTAAGTTTCCACTCTAGTATTTCTATTTAACTCGAGACATCTTGTACCTGTTTTTCACTTTACTGATGAACTGGAATTCCTGCTAAGCTCTCATAAGAGCTTGAGGCCTGCCACAGTGCATCTCAGAGTAGCTGCCTCACTAGTGCAATCTCTGAACATCTCTCTGCATCACCATTGGCATGGCCTTCCTTACATCTCTCTGCAAGTGGTGAGTTGAGGAGTCAATATTTACACTGCTGAGACACAAAGGTCTTTGGCTGGAGCTTTTTCTTTAAGGGGAAAATACTCCGATTGTAGGAAAATTATTCCTGCTACAACAAATAAGACACAGGGGAAAAAAAAAATATCTTACAATATTACCCAGGAGCCAAATGCAGGTGAAGTCTAGGATAGCATAGCTTAGACGTTGCCCACATCTGCTTCATGCTACTGCAAGCATTTTGAGAAGCTGCCTCTGAATACTCGCTTCTCTTCTTGGGAATAATCTACATGCAAGAGGTCTACACTTCAACACGAGGAAGTAATCTCTTCTCACACAGCTTGTGACAGTCAGCTCTTTTCTACATCAGAAAGCAAACTGCAGTCCTCAAAATCTAAAGTTGAATACCAAATCAGAGGACTTGATACCAATATCGCTGACTGGTCAGAGAGGAATACAAAATAAGTTCCTACACATGGACGTTTTGATTCACAAAGAATCACAGTATCAGAATCAGATACTGTTTAAGTTGACTGCAGGAACTATCCACTGTGGTTTAAAATCCTCAGGCTCTGCTTTTCACATGATGTGCTTTGGACCAAATAGAAGATTAAGACTTAAACAAATGTTTCCGGGATATCTGGATATTTAAACAACACAGAACAATTTGGACTCAAGTAACTATATCAAATCTTTGACTTCAACTGTGAGAAGATACCGGTACTTTTGGCAAGCACAGAGGACAACATTGGGAATCTTTAAAATTTATGTGCAGAAAATAACAAACACATTGCCAAAAAGTGTCACTTGCAGTTCCTTATATCAACTGCCCAACAGTAGGCATCTAAACAATGTACGTGCCTAGAGGTAATGAGCAGGAACAAATAACACAGCTTCTAAACCACTGCTTTGTCTTTCCAGCCGTCCTTGTATTCTTTTTACCTGCACCACATATTTCTGACACACAGACATAAACAACCATTAAATAAGCTTAATAAATGGTACAGCGTGGATGGTTTGCTTTTGTGCATATTTCACTACCAGCTCACCAAGGTCAGATCAGATATTCAACTTTACTTCTATAATGATGCTATTTAAGATCAAGTTATGGAAGACTGGCAGTTAGATCTGCTGGTTAGCAGGCTGAAGCACCCTCTGTTGGGTACTACTTCCTTTCCTTTCAAGAAATGCCAGGAGGTAGCTCTTAGTGTGTTTGTTGCTTTACTGCAAACATAAGATGTCAAAAATCACCCCCTTAACATATCAGTTCAACATTTGAAATAAATCACATTCTCATATAACTCATTCATTTTAAATCTTTTTCCAGTTAACCTCTATTTCTTTCTTCCAGTACTAAGAATCCGTAGTTACATTAATTATGGATAAAACCTCTTTAACGGAAAAAGTCTGAGGAATTACAATTATGCTTCCTATCCAAGAAATCAAAAATAACGATGGAAGACACAAAACGACTGCAAAATTTCTTTTATAAGTTACAGAAAAGTAGAAGGAAGATATTCACTCAGCTTTATTATTGCTTACCTCTAAGCCTGAAAGCACTCACGTTATGTCTGTCAAAATCCTGAAAATTCTTTGCTTCAAGCCTTCAAATACTGTGCAATGGGTTTAAATCCATTAGAGGAAGTTTTCATTTCAGATGCATAACATTACATTCAAGTCATCCAAGGACATTTGAAAATTTAGGTCTCTCGTACTTTCAAAGCCGATATTTTAATGATACTTTAGATAATGCACACCGGCTGCTTGGAATTACCTGTCTGCACTGGGATCACATCAAACTAGTCTTCATTTCTGTGTCTCTAGATGGGAATCACTGAGTTACTTATGTCATTCACTCTGTCAGCGTTGTGCTGTTGCTCATCATTTAAGCTAACAATGAAATAAAAGGTATTTCCCCTGTATTTTTGTCAAATTCAACTTTACTTCAGTTGATTCCTGGCTGTTTTTTCAGCTCCACTGAGTGGAAAATGATTCAAAAGTGGGCATGTTTTCCTGAGTTTAAACTTAGGAAGAATCATAGACTCATTGCTAAGAAAATGAGTTTATCTTGCCAACACCGGCGCCACAGGCAAACAAAAGAAGAGGCTGCTTGATTTCTCTGTAATGTCCTCCTACTCCCTATTCCAAGCATGTTTCCTGGGAACAAAAGGGATATTCAGCTCTCCAGCCTACTAAGTGGGAACCTGATGGAGAAACACCTGTGGTTTTGCTTCCCCAGCCCACTGGAACAACGGATGGTCACAAAATGGAAATATGACAGATGGGAGGGAGCTGTGTCATGCAGAGCGCTGCATCCCATTAGCTGACAAGCTCAGCCGTGCTAGCCAGCCAGGCTGACTGCAGAGAACGCCGCTGGCTTGCCACCGCCAGAAGACTTGTCCCAAAAACATTACTGCTCATTATGGAGAGGTTAGAGTAGGTGTAACAGAGTTAGAGTAGGCGACCTACTTATAAATTTGCTAGGTGATAGGTAAGGCTTGCTGTTCTTGAGGAGGCAAGATAGCTTTCCAGCCCTTGTGACTCAGCAGCCACACGCCTACACAGGCAAGTGGACAAGGCAGCGTGTGACTCAAGTCATGCTTTGTTCACTTCTCATAAAACTCACTTGTCAGAACAGTCTTCCCACCTGCACAAAGGTCGACAACAAAACTAATTTATCAGAGCCTCTACAATTGTCCCACTCCCCCCCCCCCCCCGAGCAAAGAGACTGATTTTCACCATTGCCATATTTACGTAAATCCCATTCTCCTATTTAGTACAACTACTAACTCCCTGTCTAGAACACATTCTTCTCAAAGGCTTCTTGAGAAGACTCCTTCACCAATCTAAGCTATCTGTATCTTCCATCTAAACTTGTTTTAGAAATATCTGGTAAATCTCTATTCCTTTACTGAAAACAGAATAATCCCTGTGAGAAGTGGGAAAAGATCTTCAAACTAAATACGCAAAACTAGCCAGAATTAGCAAGAAGTACCAGCAGAGAGGAAACAGATCACAGCAAGAAATCCTTGCTCTGTACTCTGGGAAAGGAAACTTCCTTGTTCTCTTAATAAAAAGACCTACTCGTAGTGCAAATTACATTGCTATGACTCCATTAAAGATTAATCATGCAATTTTTAATTACATACAGATTTAATGATTAGAATGAAGATTTTTCAAGTGCTACCTCGACCTTGCTTCCACAAATTCATCTGTAAGGATGACATGGACTTCTCAGGGTGCAGTCAGTAACTACTGTCACTGAAACACTAAGGCTGAGCACTGCCAAGAAACCCAGCTTGAGATCATATCGCTTTTGATGCTATTTAGCGATGCCCAGTCTTCCTTTTTTTTAGAAAAGATTATGGTGATTATTATGAAAAGATAGCTTTGTCATCCAGGAGTTTGCAGACCTCCTCCCTGCCTTTCCATCTGGCTTTTGGGTTGCCTTGTGCAGTACCAGGGAAGTGCTGTCTCATTGCTGAGTCCCTATAGTCATGAATGCAGAAAATTGCTGTTTATCTTATCAGCACCCTATACAGGCAGTGATACTGAATTACTGATACTGAAGATGCTTAAAGTCACTTTATTTGTTGAATATCTTATGACTATACCTTAGTATTTTAACTCCATACAACACAAGTTATCTGTGACGTAAATACCTACAACAAACTTTGCTTACATACTCATAGTTAACATAGTGATATGTAGAAGCTAATGATAGGCAACAGGAAAAGAAAATATTTTACCTGTGCTTCAAAAGAGAATTATGTTAACTACTGGGAAATTAAAGCTTTCTAGACATCATATAATATGTATGAGGTGTTATAATCTGAATGACTATTAGTGGATTATATGGGCACCTAGGAAACTCATAGGATCCAAATTCACTCTCAGATTTAAGTCCTAAGGAGGATCCCAAATTGGAAAGGTGGTTTCACAGTATAAATAGAAGTGTCCTTTTCCTGGAGCCCCCAGCCTTCCCAGACTCATAACACTTAGGAGCAAAGTCTTGCAAGAACACCACATTCATTCAAGTTAAGCTACAGCTTTCACGTTAATCCTCAAATATTATTGTCCTGCTCCTAACCCTAATCTGGATCTAAATTTTCATAAAAGATACTGAAGCTGCTCCATCCCTGCTGAATGGAGTACGGGATTTTACTTCAGCCTTACAATTGCAGAAGCCACAGCAGCATGCATATTTTATAGCTACTTTTAAAGCTGTATCCTCTACAAAGAGTTACTCAATACAGTAAACATCAAACAAAACAAGCCTAAGGGAGATCATCAAGCACTTCCACTGAAGGTCACCCTTTGACAGCTTCCTGAGCTGTAAGGAAGCCAGCTTCCCTCTGCTGCTCCCACTGCACCGCTCACAGGATTAGCTCCCCTCCAGCAGCTCACAGGTGGGTGGTTCATCATTATGGCCTTTTTGCTCTGACATTACCGTTCAGTCTGGGGCTCACACATCAAGCACTGCGCGTTCGCTCACAGTGCCGGTGCTCCCTCCGCGGCCCGGCGCAGCACCACGCCCGCTTCCCCTCAGACCCGCGCGCACCGGCGCCCTCACAGCGCGGCCTGCCGCTGCCGGGGCGCGCGCTGCCCTCTGCCGGCGCTCCCGCCCGCTCCGCGCCGTTCCTCGAGGGCCGCTCGCCCAGCGCCAGGGAGGAAGCAAAAGTCCTGCCTCGTTTCTGCACGCTACGGAAGAGATAAGATTCAGACCTGTTAGAAGATTAAGCGTTCTCCTCCTAAGCTTCTACTTAAGGCAATTAGTAGTTCTCCAGGTCTGAGCAGGAGGGATATGCGTGAGTTTTCTTAATTCCTGACAGAGCTGTGATGGACCAACGCCGTATGCTGTCAGGCAGACTCTGGCAGGGCTTGCCCTGAACTACCTTAGCACCAATACTATGTTATTCATCAGAACAACCACATGTTATAGTATATTAGAGGAGATTACAAAGGTGCACAACAGTATTTTCCTACTGTTTAGATTTTTGTCCCTTTAATTTGCCCTCTTACGTAAACCTTACCAGTTAAAATAATTGAAGTGTATTTAGAATTCAGTGTATAAATATACAGTTTAACAAAGACAGCAGATTTATTTCGTATCTGCATTACATTTGTCACTTCTGAGAAGCACAAGGTTTTATTGTGCATGGGGTATATGGTCTGATATGTATAGAGACATATTTCCATCCCAGAACCACAGGCACAAGCCTGAGGATAATCTCAGTTCTCCCAATTCAAGATCCTGATTACATCTTTCCACATTTTCCCTCTTTTACTGCTGTAACGCAATGAAAAGTGCAGTAATGATAGCAGAGTTACAAAGTCCTAGGCTACAGCAAGTGAGAACTTCCTCAAATGCAACAGCTGTGGGCACAGAAAGGAAAGACTCTGCTTACCTTTGGAAGGCCTGAGGTACACAGGGAACTCCAGCAAGATATCCTTGCCTCCACTGCCAACCCTTAAATGAGGTCTGGGAAGGGGTGGATCCTGGCTCCACCCCTTCCAGTCACTCAGGTGCATTGCGTGCACTGACTCCCCTGGGTTGGCCCTACCTTCCCACCAGGTGCTCAATCACTGGCTCAAGCCATGGCTTAGCATTTCCACTATAACTGCATATGCTCACAGCATCAGCCTCTGCTCCTGCATCCTGAACAAGGAGTACAAAACTAGCAGTGCTTCTAAGGGAGCAGTTCGTGGACTCTGGTACCACGCCTGGACCAGGATAGAGGTGATAGAGTGACGTCGTAGCAAGCTGACATCACCTGGATGACTCTGAGTGGTACCTTTTGGAGAATTCAGGTTTAGCTGACCCCAGTGTTAAGCTGTGCTCTTGTTCTATGACAGTACAACATACATTGTAGATCAGCCACCCGGCCATGGGTCACATAGCAGAGCAGAACACAGCTTAGTAGGTTCTGGATCACACTGTGGAAACAGCCTTTTTTTTTCTCTCAATCATGGGAGCAGAAAGCAATAGCACATGCAGAATGTCATAATTACAAAATAGCCTAATTATGTTTTCAATCTATTAGCTTACAATGTTATGAATCACTTTATCAATAGGCATGACATCTTTTTATATAGTTCTTACACAAAAATTATAGTTGATTAATTATAGTTGAAAACCCATGCATGTCAGCCTATTCACCCCATGAAAGGTGAATTACATTGTTAGCCTTGCAGCTTAAATTGAAATGTATATATGGCCCAAATTCTACTACAGAAAGAACGTACATGCTCTGGTGACAGCGTCCTCAATCCGGACTCTTAAAAACCCATAGGCATGAAAGTACTTGCAGCCAAATGACTGATTTTTCTTGATAATATTTCACCCTCTCAGTTTTTGCAATAAGCCATAATTTAACTTCTTCATAATATGCAACAGTCCAACGAGTAGCACTAGTTTCTGCAAGGATGGAAGCTCCTCCTGACTCATTGCTACTCACTTTTACTTGGAAGGTCTACTAGTCACTTTGCTATTGTCTCTGAATGAGCTGCATGAGGGGAATTGTTTTTTAGTTAAATTACGTTTAAATGTACAGTACTTATAATTTCTTCATAACTCTGTTCTGCAAGCTTCTCAAATCAAAGGAGCATGTAAGCCACTTCATCGTGAAGGCATAATTTCATTGCTCTTCAAAATATTTGTGCCTGCTCTTCACAAGTAAAGAAAAAAATGGGCACCCGCAAAGTATCCAACAGATTTTCTTCTCAAGAATGTGTTAGTGAACGCCTTTCATTTACAGCTGTACAGTTGTGCACCATATTGTCAGGAGATTCTGATTGAATTCTCATTATTTTCAGCACTGTAGAAAAGGAGCTGTAAAATTTCAAGTGGGTGTTAAGTTGCATTAGGACTTGTGTACCCGTTCATTCTGCTTGAATTATTATTCAGGCATGAAGAGTTGACAAGCTTTTTTAAAAAGGAGGCTGTGGCAGCCATCACTGTACAACTTCTTGGTGTTTGTTTTCATCTCCCCCATGGTGTAAATGACATAAGAAAAAAACACACAGTATGTTGGTATCTCACTTCATCAAATGATCATTCCACAAATCCAGGCTGGATCCTTCATGGTTTGTCTGCCTTAAGACTCACCATAAACACTTTTTTTGCACTTTCTCCTGGGCAAAGTTCTACGCTATGTCCAGAAATAACTTGTGCTATGAAAGGTATTTGCACTGGGCTGGTAACACAGACATGCGTGTATAGAAATTTCTAGAATTATGTTCAAAAATTCAGTTGCTAATAAAATTTACTACACTCGTCATATTTCCCAATTTAGCTCAGGGTTTTATTTTCTTCCTTCTTGTGTAAGACGTATTCATATTCTCTGGGAAATGAGAAAGAAGGCTTCAGATGTTGGTTCCTGATTACTGTTACTTGTTTTACGTAACCTTTGTTGAAAAGGGTAGGAAGATAGCAGCCTGCCTTTCCAAATGCCTACCAGCCACGCGATCATGTTCCAGCCTACGTGATCCACAGCCTAAGACTCACTCTATTTCATGAGAACAGACTTGCAAAGAACAGTGTTAGAATAAATACAGCACACTGCTTTGTAAATAATGCTATTCTTTTCTTAAATGTAATATAAAAACAGAGATTTACTCAGCTTACTTCCTGAACCTGAAGATGTAGCACACATATGGCAAAAATTTAAGTACTGTCTCTACGGTGCTTTAATTTTATGCTACAGTTTGTTCCTCTAGAACAGCTTGAGAAGTTGATGGATTGTGTTATAGAACACGGAGAACGTGTAACACATCAATCTCTCTGTAACAAAAAAAATGTAGCCAACCAAAGCTGAAGTTTAAATGTTTCAATATATCAGAAAAAAATCAAACTAACCAGAAATATTCACATTGTTTATATTTTTTTTCTTAAAACTAACATACACATGCCTTTCTTTTATTTGACTGAACATGCTAAAAGAGAGAAGACTATGTGAATTTCTCAGTCAATTTTAAACCTTTTTCTTAAGCTATGAAAAGGGTAATCCATTTCTCTTTGGGAATTATTACCACAGAAGTTGATCCTCCACTGGATGCTATTTAAGCTTTTCAGTGCAGTAAATATTGTTTGTATAATTTCACTGACATATGGATCAGAATAATAAAGATAGTTCATAGCCAATTTTTTGCAATAAATTTGAGTATGAGCATATAAGAGGAGTGGAAAATAAAACAAAGGCTGGTAAAGCTTGCTGCCAGTGTCTACATCAGTAGAGAAGAGGTGATGAAAAGATGAGGTATGTTGAAAACATAGCAGACTTGTAGAGCAGGGAAAGGTTTGCTATCTGATACAAGGTCAAATGTGTAAAAAAATATATCATTTTCATTTGAATAAAGTATAAATATTTATTTATCTTGAGAGCCTGGAAATAAAATAATTTCTATAAATATGAGATTATGTATTATATATTCACTCCAAAATAAAAATAATGTGACCAAGAGATGGTCGAGTATGTAAACTGGAACAAAGAGGGAATTACAAGCAGCCTCCTTGCAGTGTAATCGATCAAAGACAGTTGCACTTAAAGTTACGCGTGTGGATGAGTACTGACAGGGTTCATTACTAGCACAAATACAAAAAACGAAATAGCCATTTCCCAGTAAACAGCAGACTTTGCAGCTTACGACTACTTTCTTGAACGAACATGGGCTCATTCGTTCTCTCACTGTGACCCTCCAAAATTTCAGGGCTTAGAGAAGGAAGCAAATCCTTGCCGGCAATGCTCTGAAATGCATAGTGTCACTGTCATGTCCAAGAAGTTATTTTTGCTCTTCCAATCACAATATCAGTTACCTACTCATGTGCAGTGTTCTCAAAAGGCCCGTGACTTACCAAAAAAGATTCATGATGAGCAAAAAGAAGAATTGTTTTATTTTTGAAGTGGAAACAAGGATAATTTGTTAGCACCCCTGGTTAAACTAGTAAATATATTTTTAAGGTAAGGCATTTTCCAAGTTGCATGTGTCGTGCAGGTCAAGGAAACACAAGAACAACCTTCATATGGAGGTGGAGAGTTTGAAAAGAAACAATATGCTCTTCACGAACACATTAATTGCAGTTAAGACAGCAAAGTAGGCATGAGAACTACAACTCACTTGTCAGAGTGGAACAGGGTAAACAACACTTCCCTGAGTCATGTAGTCAGCACTGCAGATACTTGTATTGTTATCCTAGAAGTACTATAAGATACCCATCAAAATTAACGTAGAACTCATGAACTTCAGTGGGTACAAAATGAGGCCTGAACTGATAAAAACTTTGCTCCCTGATTTCTACCAACCTTTTAGCTCAGCCACAGCAACTTACCGTATATCCCACTTCACCTGTTATTACTTGCAGAAGGGAATCTCATTTCTGCCCAGTGCTGTGGTGTTTCAGAGTACTAACATATCGCAGACATGTCTGTTCTAGCTTCAAAATGCTTCTTGGTCATGAATGATGCCTAAAAAAGTACGCAAGATTCTGATACCCAGAGAAGAGTTTCACTGTGTGTGACACTGGCAAAGCAGGAGGTGTTTCTCATTTTGGAAGGGAACCTGGGCTGCAAGATTTCTAAAGTGAGGAATGAAGATGACAGCTTAGTTTTCTACCACTGTTTCCAATGTGCTATCCCAATTGGTTATACAGAAGAGCAACAATGCAGAAACAGTATCCTGACCTTTCTAGCCGATAAGAATTTCTAAGTCTTTTCCAGCCTTTCACATTCTTGGTAAGAACAAACCATTTTTTCGAAGTTGTACAAAATGTGTCCTTGGGCAGTAGCTTCAAGAGCACTAGAGTCATTTTGAATTTTAACTCTGATGAAAATGTTTAGAGATCCTCCATGAATACTGGTTCCTCTCTCACACACACACACACACACAAAGAGTTTTGCAATCTTAATTCATTCTCACCCACTTAACAAGGTGTTTGGTAAGGATGATGTTATCTGAAACTGAATCAACCGATTAGTGAGACTATTTATCTCTGAAGAGCAACATGGGAGATCTGCAAATTCTGAAAGAGCAGAGTATGCAAATTGTCAGGGTATTTTGTAGGCTGCAGCAGCTTTTCAGACAGAGCACAAGGATTAACAAAAATCTCATTTAATTATTTCCTCTGCTGCCACTGCTGTCACCTTCTATAAACAATTGAGTAAAGAAAGAAGAACTAAGAAAAATAAACTAAAGGTTAATTAAGAAGGTATTTTTTCTTTGTTTCTTCTGACTAGGCCCATGCACGTACCTTGTCTCTAGGATACAGCAGCCATGCCATTTCCTTACTAATTAGAGACACCATATTCCCCAAATGGAGTGTTGGAGGTATATTCTCCACCATTCATTTCTAAAACAGTATGACAGTCATGTTTATAATGTAGAAGTAACAAGTATTCATGCAAACACTGTCTACTTGCACATAGCCACGTTAATCAAACTGACATTTCACACCTTTTCAAAACTAGAACCGTTCCAAAAGAAATCATCACTGAAAGCATTAGAAGTGACAACAAGAAAGTTTTAGTAGGTGGAGCTCAGAGATGAACATTTCTCAGGGTATCGCTGAAAGCTCACAAAGGCTGGAGAGACATGAAATCTAATTGTTGTATCTGAATACAACTGAAACCATGGAAAACTCAACGATGCCACTGACAAGCAGACAGATAGCAGCCTACCAAGCAGGATGTCTGAACTATTGAAGAACTAACGAAAATTTACTCAGTGTATCTCTGGTGTGAAGATGTACAGATGGAAGGAAATAACATAAACTTCAGTGTTTAAAGATGCCTATCATTAACTGAAGAAATAGTGCTACTAATTACTGGATTTTTCTGGGTGTTTAGTAAATGGATAAATAGCCAAATTCATTTTGCACTGTAGAAGATAATAACCAGTAGGATCATTCATAATACAATGTATAAGGAACTGGCATATATAGAGGCTGTATAACTTCCCTCCGTTGGATTAAAACGTTGCTGTTAAAACTCAGGATGTATCATTTAATCAACACACAACATTATGTTTATCTACCACAATGTTCTCACAAGGAAACCTGCATGATAAATGTACCATCAAGAAGAGCTCTGCAGCTCTATGAGCTTGAGTCAGGCTCGGATAAGCCAGCAGCCGCCAGCGGGTAAAGAGCTGCATGTTGAAATGCCTGGAGTGAGGCTCTGGAGCATTCGGAGTTACCAGCAGCTCCACAGGGAATCAGATTCTGACTAACTTCTCGTTACTGTTGGCATTTTGGAAAGGTACATTAGCATTTCAAGTGGGTGTTAAGCTTCATCGCCTGATGACTGGTCACTGCCCATAGGCCTGGTGCCTCTGGTATCACCCACACTCCCACAGCCCCTGCTCCATCCCCTGCCCGTACTTCCCTCTGTGTTTTATTATAGGCTCTTAGATAATTCACGCTGCACTAAACACTGCTTGTCATTTCTATCTATTGGTTACAGACATTTAAGTAACTGTAAGCTTTAGCAAGCAATAGTACAAAGCTAAGCAAAAGCTTAAACACTCCATGTAACAGACACCTGGCTGTTAGATAACACTGTTACTGTATAACGAACTAATCCCAAACTCCAGTTGCAGCACAGCTCCACAAGTCCCAAGACTGTCATTAGCTTAGCACAAGGCCTGTGGGCTGGGACCAGCAATGGCAGCACTATGTGTGCTGGGCTACAAGGCTGCACACATGGCCTCCTTGTCACTGCCAGCTCCAGGACGGGGAGCACACACCCAGATGTCTGAGCAGCATTTCAGCGCTCTTGACACTTTCTCAATAGCTCCCAGCCTCTCCATCATTAATAGAAAGGACAACTCAATGTCTCTCAAATATCACAGATAACCTTCCCGGACAAATTAAATGCTAAATGTCTGCAGATATGTTGAGTATCACCCTTCATATAAACATTGAAAAGCTGCTTAGGAACAGCATTTCCGTTGTACGAAAAAATATGTGCTATTTTGCAACATGTGATTTGCACAGCCAAGAGATGGCAGCACTCCATCAACCTTTTCCTTGCAGCACTTCTTTGAAAATGATTTTCCATCCGTAAGCATGACATCTCAGTGTATGAACAACACTGCAAGACCGAAAACAATGGAGTACCACAACTCATGGAACGAGGTCCATGATTATTATTCTGCTGTTTTTCAGAGGTCTGAAAAGATAAAATTAATTCACAAGTAACTTGAATTATTTTTTTATCCCGTTTATACTAAGTAGGGCATAGCAAGTACTTTTACAGTGTGGTGTCTTATAGGTGTATCAACTCAATATATGTTTCATAAGATAATAACATGACCTAACTACCCTTCCATGAAACCTAAGAAGCACATATATATCAAATATACACTCTCATTTAAAACACTCTCTCAACCTTTTCTCAGCAGCTGGAAAAGTTTCCTGGTAATAATCTAAAGGATCAACATACCCCTAAAAATTTAATTATGTCATATATATCCTGCTGATTTTCTCCTGCAGGCCGATGCTGACAGAAGTTGAAGGAGTTTAGTATTTCCCAAAGGCCGATATCATCAGGTACAGTAGAGATTTGTTAGCAACAGTAATTAACTTCTTTTACCACATTCTCTCTGATTTACTCTCAAACTCTATGAACAGTGTATGGACTTTAGCAACAGTCTTCAAGCAGCACTGCACAGGAAGTTAGTAGTGGAGCTGCTACAAGGTGATTAAGAAACTGGGTAAAAGGGAAATGACAATAAACTGGGCTGAAAAGAAACTGTTGAATTGACAAGTTGCTATTGGATGAGTTTTGAGAGGTGTTATGTAACCTAATGAGGAGCTTCACAACTGACTCAAATCAGCACTGCTTTCCACCTCCTTTCCCTATTGCTGGAACTCATTTCTTTTTTTCTGTGAAAAAGGTCAGACTCAAACAACATTGAAAAATATGTCACAAATAAGTTGAATAATTTTACTAGAGAGCTCACTATTTCTTCCCTCCTTTTTTTTTTTTTTTTTTGCTTTAAAATATCTGGTTTGATTTTCTCCGAATGCAAGCAATTTTATTTTAGCCTCTCTCTAACTTAATTGATGTTACACTTCATTTAACCCAATACATAAGGAGCATCAGCTTGTTTTCATGGAAAATACTGTACCTAAGGTTTTTGTTTTTTTTTTTCATCTTTTCCCAAATGTAACATAGTTCTTGCAGCAGGTTTTCTAGAACTTTTCCAGTGATAATGTATCTCTGTCTCTATGGGAAATAGCCATACATTTACATATTTACATACAGTTACATTTATTCCTGATATTCCCAGTTACACAAAAGATTATCTTTCTTAGAACATCAGCAGGTAGATTGAGTTTCTTCTCATAGCTTAAAAAATGCTATGCAGCAGGAGTATTTCTCAATGAAAAAAATACAAATATTTCAACAAAAGATGCTAAGTAAGAATGATTTAATTCTACCTTTTATTCTCACGTGACATGTACATGTTTAATTACAGTGATCAGAATACATGGAAGGACAGCTATCATAAGAAGACGTCTCTAACTGATCGCCTCTTTGGTTTTTTTCCTAAAGCATCAGGCTTTACCATCAGCTTTCTTCTCTTCCTCACACAAACTTACCTTGCTGCTTACAGTGATCTCACTGGAAGAATACTCATGGCATTGTACGTACAAGCTAGATCAAAATACTTCAAGGACCTGAACAAATTCTCCAAAATATGGATTGGAAGCTATGTTTTTCTGACGCCAGCTATTTCTCTTTTGGGATTGGAGTATTCATTCATTACGAGATCAATACATTTTCAGAGGGTGACAAATGAAATCCGAAGAACATATATTACAAATAATTTATAACAGCATGTTTCTTGAATTATAATTAACTGAACAGAAATAGTGTCAAATAAATAAGCTCTAAAAGCCCAGACAAAATTAAATATCATTTCTGGTGGTAAAAACAATGTTCTTTTTCCTTTTGTGAGATGATCAGTTCTTCCGGCGCTCTTCTTCCACCCACACAGTGATGTTGCTGTATCAGAATCAATTACCTATTTACAGATAAAGGAACAATTTTTTTTATTACTATTCAACACTTAGGAGATTTCTACTGCTTTCAGTTGTATTTATTTTTAAGTGTGGTTTTCTTCCACCGGATAGTAAACTTCAGATAACTACTTTGAAGATAATTCCCATATCAAGCAGAAAGCATCAGACATAACTGACATTCAAAACTTCTTGCAGTTTGACCTAGGGAAGATAGGACAGCTCACTTCTTCCATCTGTTCCCAGCACAGTGACATAGGAAAGACTCCTATGAGGATTTTCTTCCTCTAGCTTTGTTTCTTCCCACCCTATAATTTTGCTCTGAGTACCTTGCCTGGCTCACACTCATAACAAGTCACACCAGTCTGCAACTGGTGCAACCTATAACTGGTTTCTTTTTTTTTTTTTTTTTTCATTTCTGTGAGAAATATTTAAGTTATCCACTCCTGATACATCTGTTTGTAACACGCTCCTAATTACTCTTTCACCTCCATGACTTAGGGATTGCTGTCATGATTTTTTGTATTAAAAATACATGAAAATACTTCATAGTGAAATTTAACACAACTTTTTTAACAAATAAATTGATGATACTTCATTAACTATATTCCAACTATTTTACTCAAAAGAGCAAAATCTCTTAAGCATTGCTTGGAAGAAATATCTGCTCTTATGTCTACTCTTACTACAAGTTCGTCAAAATCCTAAATTTGTTTTGAAGAACACTGGTGACAAAAACATACATAAAACGTGGACTTACCTTTCTTCTTTAGTGAATCTGATCTTTATTGGTGTTTCTATTCTGTCAGAAATTATTTCCTAAACAAAACATAACAAAATGCTTAGGGACAAAGGACAGGACCGCATCAGAGAGTTTAGATAGAGTTCTTCCAGAACTATGAGTTCAAACCTAAATTTTGCACTGAACCCTTTAAGTGACTGTGCTGTTATTCGGGCAACTTACTGGTGTAACATCCTTTAATACCCCTGAGGCTACTGCTGATTTACAACAGTTTAAAGGCCAGCATTCAGGACAACATAACTTAAGAGCAATGTAACCCCAAATTAGGAGGAATAGACTTGGGCTTAAAGCTGAGCACGTGTGAAGTCTTCTTCCTGTTCAAGAATGTAAGTGAATGGATAAGAAAAACGTGTCGTGATTGTGTTTCATGTAGATAGAGCTCATGATTCTTATCTGTGCTAAGAAAATACATTGCTGTAAGATTTAAGTATGAATTCCAAACTTTAAAGCCATTCACTGAAAAGCAAATGTACAGGATATGTCTAGAATAAAATTGGATGATGTTTTAAGTGAATGTAAGCCAATTAATAGCATCCTATTGGAATTGTAAGATACGTGTTCGGTGACAACCTGTTGCAGAACCCAGCTGCAGTTGCTTGTCCCCCATCACAACTAAACTGAAGGAAATTTAGGCAAATCATATTCATTGGATCATCTTGAACAAAAGTTTTGTTTTTATGCTGCTTTAATAATAATCATAAAAACTTCGCAGCTCTGCCAGTAGAGTAGCAGAGGAAGATCGTTCATTCCTGAAGAGAATTAAAAGGGAGGCTCCTCAGAAGGTTATCTGATCACTTGCAAAGTGGTCTCTCAGTACCTGGGAGATAGCACGGTTAGAACGAAATGTCTCGGCATTAGCTCCCGGATCTCAGCTCCTCTGCCTTTTAAGAAGCTTTGTCTGGGAACTGTAAATTTGCACTATTGGCCACTATGCAAATACTGTGTTTGCTAAGCGATAATGCAAGGCTGACTTCAGCTTCCAAAGGCAGTAGCAACCTGTCGGCAGGGACATCCACAAGGCAAATTCTCTCAATGAACTGTGAAGCCTGTTAAGGAGGAACGCACAATTTTTTCTGAGCAGACACGAGTGGCAGCGTCTCCGCGCAGGAAGCTCCTGCCCACGGGGCACTTACAGCACATCCTGGCACTTGGCTGATGCTGGGCCCATCACACCACAGCGAAACCTCGCTCAGCACCCAGAGCCCGGCAGGACCTATCTCTGCGCACAGACTCCTACGTCAGTTATTGCTGAGCGTGATACACAGCGGTCCCCCAGCTACCAAAGCACACCGAGCCCCACGGCTCGCTCTCTGCGTGATTGAACATTTCACAGATAAACTCGGCAGCCCACTCTACCCCAAGCAGTGAGTCAGATCTTCCTAAACGCTTCGCTGAAGTGTGTTTACAACAACGTCTTTTGCTACAGGAGGAGGAGGTGTCTGCGTTTCCTTTTTTTTTTTTTTTGTAATTTTTTTTTTTTTTTTTTTTTTTTTGAGCATCACAACTGACAAAACTGTCAACTCTTTTTATTGTTTTCAACTTATATAGTATAAACAGAATTAAGCTACAGGGAGTCTATGAATAGGGCCTCGCAACAAAACCATTGACAATCTTCAAGGCATGTTTTAATCTCCCAGAAAAAAAAAAAATCAATTTTATTTAGAATAAACTAGTAGAGAATGCAGATTACTCCAGGGAATTAGTCTTTAAAGTATGATGGAGAAATATCGATTTTTTTTTTTTCACTGCAGGACTGTGAAGTTTGCAGCGCCTATAAAATGTGCTATAACAATTACACAAAAACGTCTTCAAAAATTCCAGGCTTATTAAGCCTATGTCTTTCTAGTAATCAGTATTTGTGATGAAAACAAGAAAAAGCATCATTAGAGAGACAAACACCTGGAAGAACAAGCTTAAAGCCTTGAATAAGTTCCACTGCACTAATGAACCACTCCACACAATCCCAGGAGGTCAAAATATATTGTGTGGTGACTCCAGTGCAGAAGAACTAACCTCGTGCCCTTGCTTTCCATATCTATGGCATCTCCAAAGGGTCACAAAGGGATGAACACAGAGGGTGACATATTAATACAAATTGAATGACAGCCTGGAATACAGCTGCCGAGACCTCACAGATGGTGACACTTTGTTGTGGGGCTGAACCTTTTCAAACAGTTGGAAAAAGACAAATTCTGCTGTTGGTTATACCTACACCAGTGCATGGCTTTGTCAGCTACAGCAGGGAGAATGAAGCTGTTTTTACTGAACACCAAGCTTGGTGCATTTACACTCCAATGTGGGCACTACTGGGCTTTTGACATTTATAGCTTGGAAAAATCAGAATGCCTCCAAGTCCTGACACTGTATATTTACTTGTTAACAGGGTCAGTATTTCACTTTTTTCCTCTGGCTTTTATTTCTTTTAGCCAGATACGTGGAACCTGAACTCTGTGCCTATTATTCCCAGTGCAAAAATGTAAAGAACCTGTTGATTCACTACTAACAGCACGAAGGCACTCATTTTTCATAATGCTGCAAAACCACCTCGCAAGTCTCTATGCTTTCTTACTGTACATCTGCCAAGATCTTCACCAGTATCAGCCAAAGCCTTCTCCTAACGCTTCAGCAGGGAAAACCATCATTCCTAATTTGCAGATGCGGGAATTACAGAGCCACAGGTGAGGTGACAGCTTAAGTCCATGTCTGGTTAGAAGGGGTGTTGAGGTGGTTAATGGAGTCCACTGACATTAGTGACATACAAGTAAATATCAAAATATATTTATCTCAGTGTTTTTTTTTGTTTTTTTTTTTTGTTTTTTTTTTTCAGACAAAGATGCAGCCAAAAACACCAGCCCTGAATATCTCATGACTCTTAGAAATTGCTGTTTAGCAGTTGCTTTAGGCAGAAGGAAACCCAGTATCTGAACAACAGGAAAAGTTCAGATCTGGTGCTGAGTGGAACGTTGTAACTTTCCGGCTTCCTTAAACTCAGAGATATTCATGAATATTTAACAGTTGGAATTTTACTATCATTGTACAAACTTTCTTCCTGCCTCAAAGTTGTTATATTCAGCTTTTGTTCGTACTTGAAGTTGATTTTGCTCCCAAGCAGCCATTCTGTATTTTTGCAGAGAAATTCAGTTTTCTAGTGGAACCTTTTGCCTATCTATAGAAAACACCTGTTGGCCTTACAGATACATGAGCTTTCATATCAAAGTTGCATTACTAATATAGCAACATAAGAACTAATCTTGGTGCAAATGACCTGCAGTAGCATAAAGTGAAGATGACAGAAGTTGTGGCTTACATAGTTTGAAACGCACTTCACACAGGTGGCACACGTGCATGGCAGGGTTTGATCTGGTGTAACTGTGTGGGGGAAGAAAGCTTGCATAGCCGCCTTCAAAAGACACTGCAGCATTGTGCTTGTGGGTATGGATGCACACAGAGATTTGAGTGCGAGTTCACACTCCTCCTACACACCCACACCTCTGAATGAAGTGGCTCAGCGTGGCTCAGCTCCTCACTGCACGTCAGGGGCTCTGCTTACATTGTCCCGCAGTGGTTTGACACCGGCTGCCTTCCGTCCCCCTCCTTCATCCCAACTCCTCTATTCTTTATATAGGAAAAAACAACCCAGACAACAGCGATGTCTCTTTTCCTTATTGGTAAACATTCTCTGGGCACATCTGCTGTGATGATGATAAGGCAGAGGTCTGCTCTCAAATGGGAAAAACAGAATGTCAGTTTACATAATGGCCAGAAAACAAGAAAAAGAGCCTACGCGCTACAGCAGCAAGCCTGTTTCTATCTTGCTGCATTGTCTTAACAGGATTCTTATTGTGTTTATATTTAGAGACATGGGAAACTGTGCTAGCCGTGCTCCCCATTGTTACTTAACCTCAAACAACCTATATAACATGCTCTCCATTAAGGAACCTGAATATAGATGCTAATCAAGGTGACTAAACAAGATATAGGAAAATAAAGCTCAAGGCTTCCTCCTTGTTTGAGAAAAAACAAACAGGAAGGCTCCCTCTTAGCCTCATCTCTGCAGCAAAGAGTGGGCTCTTTTCATTTGTTTTTACAGGCTCCCGGAAGATCTTAGCTCTGCCGTGTACCTGTTCAGCTTTTTCATCATGCACGCTGCCAGGGAATGGTCATAAACACTTCAGCAACCTGTTTCCCAGCTGGTTAACTTTTTTTTTTTTTCTTTACTTTACATTTCTGGAGACAGTGTTTAATAGAGAATTGTGTTTAAGAATGACAGTGGAAATCTGACATAACTGAGACAGCACTGACTGCAATCAGCAGATCACCAGCAAGTAGCCTTTGGTGCATTCTGCTTGAATAGGCTTGAATGCAGTACAACCAGCAAAGCACTACCAACCTGAATCCACCTAACTGATATTAAATTGAACGTAATGTTCCTAATGAAAACACATCCTCGATTGTTAAGAGTCCATGGATCCAGCACAGACATCAGTATTGCAGAGGACTGAGAGTGGCAATAGAGCCTGAAACTCTGAATGCAAGATCATTTTACACAAAGAAAATATTTTAATATATTTCTGGTTAAAAATGTGGTAAATTTACTTACATGGCATACTTCAGTCTTTGTCTTCAGGAGCTGCTATATTCAGGTCTCTCAAATCAGAGAGGGGTAGAAATACTATCTCCTCTAAAGCTTTAAATTGACAACTTCAAATAGACAGCTTTTGCCTCTTTCTGTTGCATTCTCACTACACATAATCACAGCATTCAAGATTCCTTAATAATTTTGGACTTTTCCTGTAGGAATGTTCCAACTTTGGACACTTAACATAAAGTAATAACGGTTCCTGGTAAAAAGTGGAGAGAGGCTGCCATCAGAAAGCAGCACAATTATTTTTCTTTGCATCGTTTGGCCCCGATGCATGTAAGGCTGTGAGATGATCTATCAGGTAGGCCACAGGCTATGGGCCCTTGCAGCAGAAAAGCATCTTTTTTAAACCTTGCTCGAGGTTACCCCATTGCTATCCACAGCAAACATATTTCTTTGGTGAGCACACTCCTTACTATCTTGTTACTGTCACCCAGTCATCAAACCACATGAAATTGATGTAAAGATATGTAGCCACTGAACTAAGAGAAGACATAAAGCATCGATGCCAACAGCTAGCAAGGGAGCGTGAAATGGCTGTCGTTCCTTCTTACCCCAGTACGTCTGTGCAAAGGCTAGCAGGAAAGTGGGAGGCATGCAAAAGGAGCATCAGCCTCCAGCAGGATCTCAGGGAAAAAGCAATCATGCATTGCCCCTTCCCACTCCACATGCCAGACAGAACCCTTTCCTGTCATGGTTTCCTCTCACTGCTGCTAAGGTTCATCCTCATACCATAACCCCTATGCCTTGGGCTTAGTGTTGGAGATGAAAACAACTCGAATTCTGGGAGAACAGTGCAAGGCTGTCATAGGAAGTCAGTTGGATTTTAAAACCAGCCCCTTAGTAGGATTTTACCCATTTTCATCGTCCTCCGGCTTTCTCCCCTCCCCTCAGCGTCTCTCCTTTTTCAGGTGGTGGCACTGCTGCACCATTTGTGCTCTCGACACAGACAGCTCTGCCAGGTTGCGGAGTGTATCTTAGCAGTAATTAGAGCAGTTTTCACTAGCTCATGCTGTCGGCTTTCCAGCTCCCGCATGATCCAAATGGCTCTCAGGGGATGTTACATTATGGTTGGTTTGTTATTGTTTGTTCCGGGCCAGTGCCACTAGACAAAGGCGTTATAAAACTGGTGAGTGGTATTAATCACAATTTCTTAGGTGTCTGTGTCTGCAATATGCCTATTCTCACTTTCCGGTTTTTTTCTTTTGTTTTGTTTTGTTTTTGCTTACTTTCCATTTTGTCCCGAAAGACCAACAAGGTTGTGATGCTCAGAGAACTTTGCTATATAAAAGCTCATCATTAGGTAAGGCTAAAATTAAAAAAAAGGCCGAGAGAAAAATAAACATTGCGTTTCAACAGGCACTTCTCTTTGTTGGGGATACGTGGATGAACGCCGGAGAGCTCCCTTGCAAATAGCCGAACTCCCACCAGCTCCACGCATTTCAAACCCCGACATTCTACCGCAGCTTAACCACTTACCATTGTAGTCTCCGTATCTATCCTGACTTCAGCATACAATGCAGAATGTCCCCTGCTGTGCAGCACTAAACAAGCGTCTTTGAAAATACTGTGTTTATTTCAATTCAATTAAACCTTACCATTGCAAAACTCGAATCGTTTTGAAATTACTTCAAAACTGATAGTTTGAAATTCACTGAGCTGTGTCCCTGTCCCTGCGCTAAGAGATAAGTATTCAGTCCTACATGGGGAGAAAAATAAACCCATTCATCCCATTTCCAATCTATGTGATTTCAGGTCCAGTGAGCTTTTAAACCTGTTAAGTGAGGCAATAATAAGAGAGCCGTACACAAGAAGTAGAACTTCAGTCTGTCTTCCTCGTGGGATTCTTCAGTGCACCGAAGAGACTCACTCAGTATTTTTACCGAAAACCCCTACAACTGAAAAACCACCAACACAACCGAAGGACGTCTAAATATACGAGAAAGAAAGGAGAAGCAACACCTTTCCAAGAAGGGCTAAAAGCAGCTCCATTTGTTAGATGCTGTACAAAGAAGGCTGAGAGCCCGGTGATTAACAACTGCTCTAGCAATAACAGGTCCGCATTTACATAGTGCTTTACATCTTCAAAGTACTGTGTAAACATTAACTAATTGACCTAGTCAGAAAAACAACTGCTTCCAGTGTAATATCAAGTGTGCGCTCGCAGGAGAACAAATTATTAACTAAAGGAAGCAATTAATTTAAAAATCTATTATCATAAATTATACTGAGCTTTTTTCTCCTTTTTAAAGTTATTCCCTCTGCAATCTGATTAATGCTTGGATTAATTTGCTCGTAATTTCTGGAAATTTAGTAAGTGCAAACTTAATAGAAGGCTGATAGAAATGTCAGGGGTAATTGATGCTTTAATGGGCATGAAATCTGGAAAAGCAGCCGATGGAATAGCTTCACAATGGCCTTTGTTAGAGGCCGGGGGAAAGGCTCACCATTTTGGGCTCACTGCTCCAGACGAGTTTAGTGGATTGTGTAATGGGAATATTCTCTCCTTCCTAAAGTTAGAGGGACAAAAGATCTACCAACCAATATAGCACTTCTTTTGTTAACTCCAGGCGTTGTATCATTACCTACTTTCTTTTTTTCTCTTTTTTTTTAATTTACATTTTTAAATGTTGGCATTTTCAACTGAATAGTTGCACAGAAGATTATTTTTTAAAATATAGTAAGTAATTTGTATCTTGCCACATCAGCACAGAAGAGTTATAGAAGAAGCCGAGGCCATTCTATTTATTTCTTTTTTTTCCCCCTCCTTGGACTGATATAAAAAGTTTCTGTTCCCATTCTTGGTTTGTCTATTCTCCTTAGCAAGGGCTGATCTCAGTATCAGGTAAATCCCATTATTCCCTTTCACTCAAGAATACAAAGGAAACATTCCATAATCTTTCCACTACAATCTCATCCAGGTCTGTCTGCTTCTTAATGGAATACACATTCGATGATAATGCACATATTGTGTGTTATCAGGGGGCCGAAATATCTTCATTTGTGAATGCTGGTAGGTGTAAACACTTTACTTATCACTACAGTGTTTAAAAGCCTTTTTTTTTTTTTTTTAAGTGGAGGAAGTTGGGGGGGAAAAAAGAAAACCAAAAAAACAATGAAGCTCAGTTTACAGACTGTAAACAGACTGTAGGACTCGTGTCTGCAAAGTCCCTGCCACATATTTAAAGTTGGCTCTTGAGTTCCTTTCCTCCTCCGTTAACAGCATGAAGTTCTGGCTGTTGCACTCGCACTACCCATCTTCACATTAGCTCTTGTACCAGCCAATAAGTAAAAACCATTGTAATGCTGTCTGGCTTGTAAATGAAAAGAACAATAAGGGAAGTCTGAGCCTGACAGCCAGCAGTCCATGGTGATTACAGAGAAAAGGGACCGCATTTTTCCCTCTCTTTTTGTTATTGTTATTAAGGTCAGTGTCATCCATCAAGATGTGGAGTTATTTCTGACACAGTTTCAAAGGTCAATTGGTCATGTGCAACGACAAGAGACTCTTGGAATAATGCACCCCAAAAATGGGGAATGCTCCTTTTCACTTTCTACTGTCATGCCTCTCTTCATATTTCAATGCCAGAAATCCACAAAGAGAGACGTTGGAAAATACCAGTTAAGTAAACAAGGAGAACTGCAAGCAACTCGTATAGCTTGAAAGCCATGGAAATTCTCCAACTAGACTACCACTTCCGTTATCCCAAACATTTCATCCATGTTTAGCCAGAAGAAATATTTCATTGGCCTCCCTGTGCTTCAGAGGAGCAGACCTCTTACAAAGGCTCCTGTTCCTAATCCGATGAAAGTTTAACAGCTGAAGTCCAAGTACATCCTTTCACACTATGATTCACCCGGCTGGCGCACTGCTGCCTTTGTCCTTCATTTGAGGAGACTGCAAACATATCTTTTCCTGAGTTTCAATTCAGGGGAAATATTGGCCAAAATCTGCAGATGTGCTCATTGCTACATCTGCACAGTAAGGACTGCTGAAAGTGGTAGCAAGTGGACGAAGACTGAATCCAACAACCAGCAGGACGCTGAGTGAGCCATTCCAGTTTTACCTTCTACTATGCACTGGCTGCACAAATACAAAGCTGCAGCACCTTCTGCCAACCCCATCCATCTCCTTGACAGGAGAGAAGGAATATCAATGCTTCCCATGCATCAGAGCCAGGTAGAAGAGAATTCTCTTCCATGTATGTGAAGCTATACAGGAGGCCTCTAAATCCTATACTTCTCCCCCTTGTGTAGAAGAAACTCACTGGCTGCCTGTTTCTAAGTGAATAACTTTGAAAACAATGAATCCTAGGGCTCATTCTGCATTCTTTGGAAATACCAACAGCATAATCCATAACTAAAATCTGTTTCTCTTTGGAACTGATCTATCTATGCCATATATTGTAAGGATCTCTCAGCAGACAGGCCCATACAGCACTTCTGATAAATGAAAGAGTAGCACTATCTTGTCCAAATTTATAGACAGAAATAAGCATGAATCCAGGCTGTATATCCACTGCCCTGTCTACCTGTGGTGTGAATCCATGCCTCCAGTATTTTCTGTGCTGGTTAACTCATTTCATTTGGTGACAGCTTATTTTACACACATTTCACACTAATTTCATGTGAGTGCTCCTGACATTCATAGCCACTAATTGCAATGTAGTATATGAATTGGCATGGAAAAAACATTGCAAATAATCACAAACTTAGACCCAAAGGGGTCCCACGCATGGTAATAAAGTATTTAACTGGAAAAAAAAATGCACTGAATTTGTTTTCACTTCCAGTTCTTGCAATATAAAAAACAGAAAGCATATAAGGATATAAATGCTGTAATGCACATTGAAGGACGTATTATTCCATGCAGTAAGAGTAGAAGTATGTTTATACAGAAGAATTTGGTTGGAAGTGGGTCTGCTAGGCACAAGACAGTTTTTAACCTTCCCACTTTTTTTACTACTATTTGTCCTTCTTATCCATGTCGTAACTTTATCTAGCCCTGGTTTATGAAACTAGAATAAATAGAAAACTGAATATGCATCATCATTCCATCAGGTATACTCAGCTGAACAAGAATCAACGATGCATGCATTAGTTCCAGTGTTTAGTTTAGAGTCAATGGCATACTGACAAATACATATATTGACAAAACATTCATTATTTAACTGTAAAATCAAAGCAATCATTGAAGAAATAAGATTCTGGAAAACTGGACACATTTCCACCTTATGTTTGTGAAAGGTCTCTCCAAGACCCTCCAGGGCAGGCAGGCCTGGCGCTTTCAAACACTGCCCATCCCGGCCTGCCTCCCCCAACAGAACACAAACTGCTCCTGGGAGGAGGAATCCCATTACACACAAGGAGTCACAAGAGGGTTATTCTTCTGTATTCTCAGGGTTTGCCCTCCCTAGATAAAACTGATTCTGTAAACTGCAGGAGATTAAGACAAGTTCTCAAAACCAGTGTCTCAAGCATTGTCCCTTGATAGCTCTCAGGTGTGGGCTAAGATAAGGTACTTCTCAGCAATAATTTCTCTATTTCCTCCTGTTTGGTCCTCTCACTGCCTTTTAGCCAAATGTTGTGTGAATGCGCTCAGATAACGGGAGAACACACAGGTTAATACACAGAATTAAAAAAAAACTTGTGGTGTGCAGCCCCAAGGGTTCCATTCAATCCAGACTTTCAGTCCTTGGTTTGCAGCCCTGTCCTGTCCTTGGCCCCACCTTATTTCATCCTTGACAGGGCTCCCTGGATGGACCCTGGCCCCAGCTTATCACTTGTCTTGCTTGGTGCTGTTGATGAACCTTGTTACCACCTCTGGCTCTGACATCACAGTCAGACCCTGACAGTAGGACTGTGCCCAGATCAGAGAGGACACTGCTCCACTGGGCCACCTTTGGCACCAGGATCACTTTTCCTTAAGCAGTCATCTTGCTTGCTCCCTGACATAAAATTATAATCCATAAGTGTACTCTTTTAGTAGAAATAATAATTTAGTTTTCAATCTTGGAGACAACTAAACCAGAAACATGGAACTTACTTGCTTTCTCCCATTATGCAACTGAAGGTGAAATCAATTGTTCTGATGTCCCACTCAATCCTCATGACAAAGTGCCTTCTGTTACAAGTGATTAAGACAGATTAGCTCCCATAAATATAATTCCATATGATGTACTGTAATTATCATAATTATCATAGGTTTAACTCATTTATTTAAAAAAAAATGACAGCCCTTGAAGTTTCCATCTGCTAATTGTTAAAACTCTTCCAGATGAAAACAAAGAGCTGGAAAATTTCAAGCCCAGAAGCTTTATCAACTGTAAAAATTAACTGTGAAAAACAAGGCCTTCAGGATGAAATTCCTGTAAAACATTGTACAGCTCTGGTACATTGTCTATTTTGCACTCTGTGTTTGCAGAAGTTACCTAGCTACACTCATGAACTCCCTCAGAAGGTGATGCTATTGATGTGAATAGAAAAGCACAAATGTGATTAAGGAGAGAATCAAACTTACAGGATTGGAAAAGGAGATAATTTTATCCACTTAAAATATGCTGACAATTATATGTCAGCACAGTATTTACAGAAGACAGAGATTTGTCCCAGGATTTGCTTCTTTTCCAGGAAACCGTGCATTTATGCTGCACAGAGCACCCTAGTGTATGAGGATTTTCATTGTCATACACAAATTGGAGGAGACAAATGAGGCCCACATGTCAAATTTGCACTAAGTAATGTCGTATAAGACATGATTTTTATCATACGTTAGCAGAATGATTGCTTATGGACTAACTCAATATATCAGCATATATAACTGGCAGCCATGAGCTGACATATAGAAATACCAGTTAGACATGTTTGCGATCCAAGATGATCAGCCTCTACCCATCAGTGAAAATCTAATTCATAGATTACTTTATGTCTGGCACCTGGTTCAATTCCAGTGTGAAAAGATTCTTCCCATAAGTCACATCCTGCCCCGTTACATACGGCTGTGAAGTTAGTCACCTCGCTGATGTTAATGGTGTTATTTTTTCATTACACAACCATCTGAGAGCAGAATTTGCTACTGTATGACCTCAGTATGTCACTCCGTATTGACAGAGCTACACTGACTGTTTGCCAAACATGAAATTGATTTTAACATTGTTTTAAAGGCCTATAAGGCAGTGCATAATTTCATAACTTGTCTATTAAACTGAATTGCTGACTCTATGCCACTAATATCATTTGAGTCTGATCTATTGATCACACAAAAAGTGTGTGTAATACTTGCTATAAATTCCTATATACCAGACACAAAATGCACTTCTGGTCAAGGTTATGAAAGCAAATGAACACACTTGTTTCAGTCTAAAAATCTTTTACTCCTGATAACTTCATCTTCACAGGCAAATACCTTTTTTTTTATCACAGAAACACAGCTGTATTTTATTTTATTTTATTAGAGAATACTTGGAATTTATTCGTGTATGCTAGCCACTGTGCAATTGAATGCTGAATTATGATGAGTAATGTCACACTGATTAATTGTTTTGTCTTTGTAAGTTATAGCACAGCCTTTACAGACTGATATCTATTTAAATTAAAAAATAACCCACATTCCAACTTAATAGATATTCTGAAAGATAATACCATCATCATCTTAGTATTTTGTCAATGACACATATACATGGTGAATATGGTCATACGTTCACATCTATAAATAGCATTTTACAATAATTTTCATTGTATTGTGACCCAAAGGTCACAAAGAGTATTAAAGCATCCTAGACAATTACAAAATTCACTGAAATTATAGGAAAGATTATCAGGATAAATACTTCCAGCCATTCCAGATTCTCATCCCAAATTTGATTAAATTTGAGAGAAGATGGAGGCATGAGAGAAGATGGAGACACACAAAACAAGTGCAGAATTCACACACTTTGTAGAACTACTTTAGCTAGGCTTCCCCAGTGTGAATTCAAATTTGCCTAAGCATCCATAAATGCCAGTTGTTTGGTTGATCTTTTGGACTGAAGGTTCTCAGTTTACCATTGCTAATCAGAAATAGGCCCAGGAATCTCAGGACTGTTTATTTCAGATAAGTCCATTCTCTTATGTAGGTTCCCACAAGCAACTGCCCTTTGCAGTTGTAGAAAAAAAAAAAATACAGTATTACTCACATTTCAAAGCTCAGCGTCTCACCTCTCTTGAATCTTTCTGAGAGTTTACCCCAAATCCTGACTTCTTGTCTGGAAATTGTGATTTCCAGTCAATGAAAGCTCAGAGCCATGCCTACTGTCAATGCTCAGCCATGTTCTTTCACCTGTGTCACCCTCTTCCTATATTTTCTATCTCTGAGTTCTTCTTTGCTCAGTAGCTCCCTAATAAATCTCAGTAGGTGATTTGCGCCCCCACCCATGCACAGTTGTCTCCTCGATCAAATTTGAATTTATAAACCCAATTTTCCTTGCCCGGTAGTCATTCCTTGTGCTAAGTCTGTCCCATCTGAATGTGTGTGCGATCACCAGGGTTTAATGGACCTTCACTGGCAGCAGCATAACTGGCAACATTTACTATCAGTATTGTGCAATGTTGTTCAGCTTCAAGGGAAAAGAGACAACCAGGCAAGCAAAGCCTGGCATTTGAAATGGAATTTGCAATTCCATATGAATGCATGTAATACCTAAATTATGCAAAATACACAAACCGTCCCAGAAGGTAAATCACATACGTTTGTTTAATTTCCTTAATACTATGGTAGTAAAGCTATACCCACTGAAAGTGAGAGCTTAATGAATTATCACCAGATTTTTTTTTCTAGGGCTATACTGTGCAACACCTTGCCATATGACATTAGTTTATAATCTTGAAGGCTAGGGTAGATTTGAAAAAATATCTGTACTTACACTAATTAAAATATAGGTGTGATAGATATCTCCACACTTTGATATAAACATTCCACCATAACTACTTGAGGACAATTATAATATCAGGGCTGCTCAGAAAGCAATGTCTCCTATTTTGTGATGTTGGCACATGATATCAGACGTGGATGTTGGTGGGATGGCAGTAGAGGTTGAATCTTCCCGCCAATATTCCTTTATATTTTGTTGCTGTGTGACAGATGGCAGCAGAGGGGCAGTCTGACAAAATGGAGCCTGACATGGAAGTGCATACAGAACAAAGGTGTGGAACTGAATTTCTCCATGCAGATAATGTGGCACCCACTGACATTCATTGGCTCTTGCTGAACATTTATGGAGACCAAACAGTGGATATGAGCACTGCGAGGGGTGGGTGGTGCATTTCAGCAGTGGGAACAGTGGCAGTGATCTTTTCTGCTGATGCACATTGTAACAAGCGCAGCATGCAGGCTCCCGTTCATTGCTGGTGATAATGCATAGCTAGTCATGGTGACTATGTTGAAAAATTGAGTTTTGTAGCTGCGAATTTGCTCTACTAAATAGTGTTATTGTGCTCTTTGTATCAGTTGTAGTTTCCACAGACATAAATAGGAGGCATTACATTTGGACTGACCTATGTAATAGAAAGCGCAAAAATAATAAAAGATGTTTTTAATTGCTTATAATGAACTATTATTCCAACAGATGAAATGTTAGCAGCCTGTGGTTGTGTTTTACTCATAAAGAAAATCAGAGCTTGGACAACGTGCATAAATGCAGACCCAGTATGCAATTACAGAAAAAAGCTGTCAATAACACTCCACAACTGTCACTTTTATTACCCAGCTCCTCCTCCCATAGCTCTATCTCATTTGTAGCCATGGTAGGATGCCAAATTGCTTTATTTCCAAAGTGTATGACTACATTTTAAAAAAGCCTTTGTGTGCAATATATTCCACAGTGCTTAGTCTCATTAGTATTGCCTCAGCATGAATGCATTCATGACCAGCATCCTTATTTCATATGGAGGCATCCTTTAAAGAAATTGAATGCTACAGAGTCTATACATCAATGTTATGATGCTGTATTTTTCATGAAATCTGTAAATAAGGTCAACAGGATAGGGATATTCCAGATGACAGAATCCCTAATAGTTTTTGAGGAGCAGCCTGTCTCCCTCTAAAAAGTCAATTTGTTTTTGACCCATGCCTATTAAAAAGTGTACTTCGTATAGCAGAAGCAAAGCATCACTCCAGCACTTTTCATGGCTTTTGGTAAATATTGTTAGAGTGATTGTATGCAAGAATGGCTGCCCATAGCTAAAGAAGGAAGGTAATGAGGACTCTGGATCATTTCAAGTGACATTGTTTGACTCTGTATTTTAAGGTCTCAAACATGATGAATTCATAACCAAGACAGTGTGGCAAGAGAGAATCAAAAGCAGTATTGGCCTTGTGAAAGCTATAATTTAGAGAGCCAAGAACATAATTTCTGTTGCCTCACAAGAAAATTTAAATAGCTTAAGCTTCTTTCAAGACTTTGGACCCAATCCTGATTCCCTGGGAATCACTGGCTTCAGTGAATGGAAGGTTGGGCTCCATTTCACAATAGCAGGATTTGTAGTTTCTCTTCCCTGCCTCTGCCAGCAACTAATCCGGGTGCGGTACAGAAAAAGCTGCTGGCCTCAGGTCAAAGATATGAATGGGATCCAGGTCACTTGAGTTCGAAAGTCACGACAACTGGGCAACTGGAAGTAAACTGGAGGGCTGAAACCAGCTCCTGGTGGACAGCTGTCCACTGCACAGAAATGACTATCACAAGAAGAGCAGCAAAAAGGAAAGAAATAAAAATTAATTGGAAAATAATACAGAGATGTAAAATAGGGAAGCAGCAGGACTCTTGTTCAACTTCAATTCAAACACCCAACTGCAAACAGATCAGATATTCAGGCCTTTATCATTCTTTGTCTTGCCTAGAATACAGAAAACAAGAAGAGGAAGACTAAAGAAACATGAACAAAAGCGTACATAATTAAAATGAGCAGAAAAGGCCAAAAGAGATCAGATGAGAGTATCAGTAAGATGAAGGACACAGTTCCACAGTCCATCACACACCTGCTTTCTGTTCCATTCTTATAAAGCTCCTTACCATCATCTATTACTAATGGACCAACATCCTGTAACTGTCTCCACAGCACCAGACATTGGAACGAGTAGACAAACAATGGACTAGCATTAATGACAAGAAATGGTTGTGTTTTAATTAATGAATTCTTGTGGTACAGATCAGTTGGTCCAGAGTACCTTGAGGAGTGGTTTCTTTTGAGGGACTGTCATGGTTTTATGATTTTCGGTTATTGGTACTCCACATCATAACATCATGTAGTGAATGTACCTGGTTCTCAGAAGAGAAGGACTACTACATTCCCCATGGCACTTTGCTCCTCTGTTACCATTTTCCAGCTGGAGGAAAAAGATAAAAGCTCACAGTATAAAAACTTGCAGATCACGAGACCTCGTCCCTTTTTCCGCCGTCTCTCGTCTTGGCAGCACCTCGCTCTCCAGCCGTCTTATCGTCGGTAGTAGAGTAAGGCCTACCTTGATTTTGGGACATTCTCTCTCTCTGTATTGGATGTATCAGCTTAAATTGTAATTATATTGTATTATAGTGTGTTGTTTTGCATTTCGATATTTTATTTAGTAAATTAGTTTGTTTCTCCTCAGATTGTTGCCGCTGTTCTTTGCTCTCAGGGCCATCTCCCTACCCTTTTCCCCTTTCCCCTTTTCCCGGGACGTGGGCCCTTGGGTCCCCCGTCCCCTTCGTCACGGAATCGGGCCTAACGCCCGTAAACCGTTGACAGGGACAGATGACCATACAGTGAATCTTTACACTTACTTACTCTACTTGGAGTTCCTTTCGGTGATTCTGTTTCCCTTTTCCATTCTAGTCCAAAATCTCCTTTTCCTTACAACTGAATTTACCTCTCTCTTTCAAGTTTTATCTGATGGCTGGGAGCCGGTCTGTGACCCCATCTCGAACTGTTAGTGTCCCCTTTGTTCTGAGGGGCAGCCACATGGTCCGGTCACCATTCAGGTAGACCCCACCTGCTGGGTCTCGGAGTCAGCTTGGCTAGCATTTCCTTTCAACACCAAAGAGGCCACATAATCACTTTGTCACTTTCATGGCACCTATTTTACTGCAAAGGACTCTCCCTTTTAGAGAAAACCTCTAAGTCCTTAATTGCTGTCTACTAAGGCCAGCTTGTTTTTCAGCGCAGATTAGCTTTGGAGTTTATATAACCCTTTGGCAGAGGAAGGCTTTTATATGAAATGCACAGAATTTGTTTCACAAGATAAATCTCTCCCCTCCATCTTTGACAGCAATATCTTACACCTGTCAGCACAGTCAGCTGAGACTATTACCACTAGCACCAGTTAATGAATGTGGCAACCTAAACTTAGACTTCAGTACAGTACAGTGGGGAAAGGCATCGAGAGAATAGTCAACCCATAGGAAAACTGTTAGTGACATTATAATGGTGACACATTAGTGGCACCATTAAATCCCATTTGTTTTCAGTGGATTTCAGGATTCCCCCAGTGACTTGACTACTCATCCGTCCCTTGTTCCTAAGAATCATGCACATTGCTCACAATACACACGTTTCTTACAATACATTAATTAAGCTCCATAATCTTAGCCAGTCTGCTATTTAGTTTTACAAATGAAATAGTAACTTCAGGCAGGGCCCGAAGATACCATCTCACTTTCATTCTTACATGATCATTGCTACCGCTACACTAGATTTAGGAAATTTTCCTACATAACCTTTTCCTACCTAATCTTTTCATTGTGTGCGATTTGAAGCTTCATATCCAAGTGCCTTTCCACGACTAAGACTTGAATCCACCTCCTTTATTCCTTCTCTGCATTTTAGCATTGTTCTGTAATATCTTATTCACCACATTGTAGTTTATATTCATTAAAGGAATAGAGGAACCCGTCCAACTTAAGATACCTCTGTCTGGGGAGTCAAACAAGCAGAATCATAGAATCACAGAATTAGCTAGTTTGGAAAAGACCTAGAAGATCATCCAGTCCAACCATCCACCTGCCACCAATAACCCCACTGAACCATGTCTCTCACAACATCTAAATGTTTCTTGAACACTTCCAGGGATGGTGACTCAACCACCTCCCCGGGCAGCCCATTTCAGCACCTGACCACTCTTTCAGAAAAGTAGTATTTTCTAATGTCCAGCCCAAATCTCCCCTGGAGAAACTTGAGACCATTCCCCCTAATCCTGTCACTAGTTACAAGAGAGAAGAGGCTGACTCCCAGCTCACTACAACCTCCCTTCAGGTAGGTATAGAGAGCGATAAGGTCACCTCAGAGCCTCCTCTTCTCCAGACAGAATGATCTCAGCTCCCTCAGCCGCTCCTCATAAGGCCCGTGCTCCAGACCCCTCACCAGCTTAATCGCCCTCCTTTGAACATGCTCCAGGGCCTCAGTGTCTCTCCTGCAGTGGGGGGCCCAACACTGGACACAGTACTCCAGGTGCAGCCTCACCAGTGCTGAGTACAGAGGGACTATTACTTCCCTACTCCTACTGGCAACACTATTTCTGATATAAGCCAGGATGCCATTGGCCTTCTTGGCCACTTGGGCACACTGCTGGCTCATGCTCAGCCGAGCATCGACTAATACCCCCAGATCAGTTTCCTCCACACAGTCTTCCAGCCACTCTGCCCCAAGCCTGTAGTGTTGCCTGGGGTTGTAGTGGCCAAAGTGCAGGACCCAGCACTTGGTCTTGTTGAACCTCACCCCACTGGCTTCAGCCCAGAGATCCAGCCTGTCCAGATCTCTCTGTAGGGCCTTGCTACCCCCAGGCAGATCAACATTTCCTGCCATCTTGGTGTCATCTGCAGACTTACTGAGGGTGCTCTCAGTGCCCTCATCCAGGTCATCAAAAAAGATATTGAAGAGGACAGGACCCAGCACCAACCCCTGGGGAACACCACTCGTGACTGGTTGCCAGCTGGATTTAACTCCATTCACCACCACTCTCCGGGCCCAGCCCTCCAGCCAGCTCCTTACCCAGCAAAGAGTGTACCTGTCCAAGCCATGGGCTGCCAGCTTCTCCAGGAGAATACTGTGGGAGACAGTGTCAAAGGCTCTGCTGAAGTCTACGTAGATCACATCAACAGCCTTTCCCTCATCCACCAGGCGGGTCACTTGAACATAGAAGGAGATTAGGTTGGTCAAGCAGCACCTGCCCTTCACCAACCCATGCTGGCTGGGCCTGATCCTCCGGTTGTCCTGCAAATGCCGTGTGATCTCCCTCAGGACAATCTGCTCCATAACCTTCCCTGGCACCGAGGTTAGGCTGACAGGCCTGTAGTTCCCCGGATCCTCCTTACGACCCTTCTTGTAGATGGGAGTCACGTTGCTAAGTCTCCAGTCTTCTGGGACCTCTCCAGTTGACCAGAAAGTACCAGGCTGTTATCTGGCAGTCCTGCTACCTTTCACTGTGTTTGGGGAAAGAGACTAACCACAAAGACAATGATAAAGAATATTTTGTAATTTGTTAATTATGAGTATATATATCCATAGGTATCAATAACAAAAGGAATGCTTGCAATTATGAATTCATTCTCGTAAGAGTCTTTACTGAAGTTAATATTCCCATGGAGCAGGAGAATTATAAGACAGTATCTTCCTAAGGTATGGTGCTGAGTAGTCAAGAGGCCTGAATTCTACTATCATCTCTTCTACCATATTTTTGATAATTTTCTTAATAAAATAAAATTAAATAACTTCCCCGAGTCCCAACATGTGTTTAACAGTCCTTCACCACCTTTCATGATTTCTACAGTTACAGAATACTAAACAGTTATATTATAAGCTGATTGGAACAAACGTGTCTGGGTGTCAATTTTTATTTTAAATAAAGCCTTTGATTAGAAAAAAAATTGGATATAAATGGAAGGAAGGAAAGGAAGGAAGGAGGGAATGAAGGAGGGAAGGAAGGAGGGAAGGAGGGAATGAAGGAGGGAAGGAGGGAAGGAGGAAATGAAGGAGGGAAGGAAGGAAGGAGGAAATGAAGGAGGGAAGGAAGGAAGGAAGGGAGGAAAGAGAAAGAAAGGAAGAAAGGAAAGAGAGAAAGAGAGAGAGAAAGAAAGAAAGAGAGAAAGAAAGAAAAAGAGAGAAAGAAAGAGAGAAAGAAAGAGAGAAAGAAAGAGAGAAAGAAAGAGAGAAAGAAAGAGAGAAAGAAAGAAAGGAAGAGAGAAAGAGAGAGAAAGGAAGAGAAAAAAAGAAAGAAAGAAAGAAAGAAAGAAAGAAAGAAAGAAAGAAAGAAAGAAAGAAAGAAAGAAAGAAAGAAAGAAAGAAAGAAAGAAA